>NC_091704.1:20621060-20924090 GCF_041296265.1 Equus caballus
AGTTTGCATTCCCACCAGCAGTGCATGAGGGTTCCCTTTTCTCCACATCCTCTCCAACATTTGTTATTTTTTGTCTTGTTAATTATAGCCATTCTGACGGGTGTGAGGTGATATCTCCTTGTAGGTTTTATTTGCATTTCCCTAATAATTAGAGATGTTGAACATCTTTTCACGTGCCTGTTGACCATCTGTATATCTTCTTTGGAAAAATGTATGTTCATATCCTCTGCTCATCTTTTGATTGGGTTGTTTTGTTGCTGTTGTTTAGTTGTATGAGTTCTTTATATATTTTGGAAATTAACCCGTTGTTGAATATATGATGTTTTCAAACTTTTTAAGGAGCTCGTTGAGGTCTGCTAAACTCTTCACTGTGAATTCTCTTGGAGGTTCTTCTTTTTCTCCTTATTCAGCTATGCATTTCTGTTCAAGTTCAAACAACTCCTCATTAGTCAATTCCTCAAGAACCAACTCTAGGAGCTCCTCAATGCCATCCTCATCCACACCCAAGTTAAAGCTGTTTGCAATCTCAGCCACAACTTTGTTGATTTTTGCAACCTTCTCATATTTGGCAAATCCTCTGACATCTTGGACGAAACTCTTGAGTGTCTTCTTCCAGACGCCATTCATACACTCCTTGGTGACATCCCTCCAAACACAAGCAAGGTTTTTTATGGAGCCATAGATGTTGTCATCTTTCCAGAATTTTTTCAGTATCCTTGCGTCTTACTCAGTTGCAGCAATAGACTGGGCAAAGGTACTCCTCAGGTAGTAGGCCTTAAAAGCTGCTATAACTCCTTGATCCATTGGTTGGATCAAAGAGGTGGTGTTTGGAAGGAGAAACACTGCTTCGCTATTGGGATGAAGATCATCAGTAAAAGGAGGATGTCCAGCAGCATTATCAACAATAAGCAAAATCTTGAAAGGTATGTTATTCTCCAAATAGTACTTCTCCATTTCATTGCATAGAAATTCAGGAGGGCTGGATCCATCACTTCTTATTGCTCTTGTAGTACACTGGCAGTGTGTGCTTTTTGATATGCCTGAAGACCCTGGGGTTTTCACCGTGCCAGATCATAAAGAGTTTCAATTTGTAGCCTGCAGCATTGTCCCCAAGCAAGACTATTATCCTGTTCATAAAGGCCTTGAAACCTGGCATTGACTTGGCCTCCTTATGGATGAAAGTCCTTTCAGGCATGCAATTCTAGAATAGGGAGGTTTCATTTATCTTGAATATTTACTCTGGCAAGTAATTTTTCTCCACAATCAGCTTATCTAGAGTTTCTAAAAATTCTTCAGCTCCTTTCACATCAGCACTCACAGACTCACCCCTCACTTTCACATCACGTAATGAGTAACGATTCTTGAATCATTAAAACTACCCAGAGCTAGCAGCAAATTTTGCATCATGGTCAGGTCTTAGCCTTTTCTTTCAACATAACAAACTTCTTGCTTTGGCCATGATCACTGTGGTGTTGAGAGGGATATGCTTCTGTGTCTAGTCTTCATTCCAGACCATTAGAAGTTTCTCCATGCTTGATATAGGCCCTTCTTGGATTTTGTTAGTCTCATTGCCTTCAAGGAAGCAGATCCTTGAACAGCTTCCATCACTTTGTTCTTGTTCTTCAAGATCATAGCTATTGTGGAATGGGACATGCCTGACTGACAAGCAATAACCATCACTGATCTTCCACCTTCATAGTCATTAATCACTTTCACTTTCATTTCCAGGCCAATCACTTGATGTGGCCTCTTACTGGCAATGTTAGCAGTGGATTTGCATGCTTAGGGGCCATGCTGAACAAAACAACATGATATTAAATCAAGAACAAGAGAAAATGGTGCAATCAAGAGATGCAGTAATTCTATATATGAGGCTACTGAGAGTGTAACACAGCATAATGTTTTACAGTAAAGTTTTTTTATGAGTAGAAAGAGTAAACTCTAAAATAATGATAAAAAGTATAGTGTAGTAAACGCATAAACCAGCAATATAGTCATTTATTATCATTATCAAGTATTATGTGCTGTACAGAACTGTATGTGCTCTACTTTTATACAGCTGGCAATACAGTAGGTTTATTTACACCAGCATCACCACAAACATGTGAGTAATGCATTGCACTATGTCATTATGATGGCTATGATGTCACAAGGAAATAGGAATTTTTTAGCTCCATTATAATCTTATGAGACCACCATCATATATATGGGGTCCATCATTGATTGAAATGTTGTTATGTGTCACATGACTGTACTGCCAGTGAAGACGAACCTTCAAATAAAAATTCCACACATAAAAGGAATACAAATGCCAACAAAATCTACACTTAGTAGATGAGTTTACCTAAAGACAAAAACAATGCAGCACCTGAACATTAGTTTAAAATGATTGTACTGAGGATGCTAAAGTGGTAAAGAAAGGAAATACACCTCCTGAAAATACTAAACAAAAACAGACAGATAGAGAATTAGTACATTAAAAGACAGTTCGAAGGAATTGATGTAGAACATAGTACAGAGAGAAAAACAGATTTAAAAACATAGAAGAGCAGTTGAGAGACAAGGAGGATACGATATATCCAACTGGAGCTTTAGGAAAAGAGGGTAGAGAGAATGAGAGAAAAGCGATATTCAAAGGAAGGATGGCAAAAAATATTGTCCAGAATTAAAGAAATACTTGACTTTGCAGATTTAAAATGCACATGCAGCACTGAGGAAAATAAATCCAGACCTAGAAATTGAATTGATATTTTATACATTAAGTATGAAAAGAAAAAATATATGTAAGCTACCAGATAGAGAAGATAGATGACAATTGGAAGGAAAGCAGATTGCTGCCAACAACAGTACATGTTAAAAAGCAATGGGATAGGAGGATTCTGGAAAGATTACAGATTAGGAAGCACCATAAATTTGTCTCATCACTGAGACACAATTGCAGTGACAGAATCTGTCTATTCAACTATTTTGAAACTCTGCAGTCTTTTGAAGGCTTGCAGCTTTCAGGGGAAGGCTTTCCACTCTTGGTAGGAATGTGAAATGGTACAGCCTCTGTAGAAAATGGTATGCCAGTTCTTGAAAAAATTAAAAGTAGAATTACCATATGATCCAGCAATTCCACTTCTGAGTGTATACTCAGTAGAATTGGAAGCAAGGTCTCAATGAAATATTCGTACATTCAGGTTCATAGCAGTATTATTTACAGTATCTAAAATGTGGAAGCAACCCAAGGGTCCATCAATAGATAAACAAACTGTGGCATATACATGTAATGGAATAGTATTCAGCCTTGGAAAGGAAGGAAATTTGATACATGCTACAACGTGGATGAATCTTGAGGACATTATACTAGGTGATATAAGCCAATCACTAAAAGACAAAGACTGTATGATCCCACTTAGATGAGGTACTTAGAGTAGTCAAAATCACAGAGACAGAAGTAGAATGGTGATTGCCAGGGGCTGGGGGAAGGGATAACAGGAAGTTGCTGTTTAATGGATACAGAGTTTCAGTTTTATAACTTGAAAAGAGTTCTGGAGATGGATGGTGCCGATGGTTGCACAACAATAAGAAGGCACTTAATACCACTGAGCTGTACGTTTAAAATGTTAAGGTAGTAAATTTTATGTGTATTTTACCACAATAAAAATATTGGAAAGGACAAAGATCAATGGGATAATATTTTCAAAGTGCTGGTAAAAACATAACTTTCAACGTACATTCTATAATCAGCAAATCTGTTATTTCAGAATAAGATATAAAGTTTAAAACATTCCAAACCAGTGCTGACAAATCACTAATTGATGCGCTTCACAAAGAAAAGGAGACCCAGAGGAAAGACATGAGATGTAAAGAACAAGGGTGACTGAGGACACTGATAAACTATATTAGTGTGACAGACTAGATATTCCAAGAATGGTCATAGCAACATTTCCAGTCCACGCTATTGCACAACCTTGCCACACTTCCATCAAGACATTGAGTCTATTTTCCCTGCCCTTGAACCTGAGGTGCTTCCCTAACAAGTAGGAAACAGTGAAAGGGGCGCTGTGTGACTTTCAAGGGTAAGCAATATGGCTTCTGCATGGTTAACTCTTTATTGGGACACTTGCCCTGGGAACCCCGCCACCATGCTCTGAGGAAGCAAAGTAGCCTGTACAGGGAGCCTACCTGGAAAGGAAGACAAGGAAAGAAACTGAGGCCCCCCTCCAATGGCCAGATTCCAGGGGAGGTCTTACACAACGTGAAACAATGACAAACTGTCTGTAATTTGCCCTCCTCTAATTCCTGACCCACGGCATCCACGTGCATGATACTGATTTGTTTTTTAATGCCACAAAGTCTTGGAGCAATTTGTTACAGAACTATATCCACTGGAACAGTTACTATACTTAACTGTTAACTGTTGAAAACATTTAATAAATGTCTTTTTTATTATTAGCAGAGGGAGGGACTACTCCCTACTAATTAAACAAGGAAAATCGAAGGTGGAAAATCAAAGTTGTTTAGGAAACAAATTTCTTGCTTGATTTGGGAGAATGGTAAAGATGTTTCATAAATTTAGGCTTTGATAACATTTTATCATTAATTTTGTGTGCTAAAAACTTGAAGATAAACATTAAAAAAATAGAAATTGAATCTATGAAGTCTGATCCAGCAAAGAGAAAAAGGGGGAGGGAGAAAAATAATGAAAATTCTGTAAATATATACAATCAGCCAAACAGCATAACATAACAATAATCAATTGACTGGTTCACAGTTCTTTTCAAACTCCCAGAATTTTAGTTGACTTGGGCTACATTAAATTAAAAATCCAACGAGTGATAGGAACAACACTCATGTGTCCCAGAATTTTAGATACAGTAAAGTTCTGGAAGTTTTGTTCTTTTCAGTAATTTTCAGTATCAAACCTTTATACTTTTGAAAGAATGAATATAGACAAAGTCAAAGAAGAGAAAAAAAACATTTCTTATTAGACCAAGTATTATTACGATATTGTAGTTAGAAAATATGGTCACACAGAGATTGTTAAAACTGGCTTTCTCATATCTCTCTACTGGAAGAACATGGAAGAGAATTATTCCAAATAGTTAATTCTAAACCACACTGCATAAGACAACTGAGTCATTAGGAAGAAAATGGAGGTAATCTCCCCTCAGCTACGGATAGTTGTTTATTAGCCCACTTTATATTTTTTTAAACACACACACACAAATAGTTATCATTCATTACAGTCAGTAGTGGGTTCAACTTGCCAACACGTTTTTGCAGTTTTTGTGTTTACCAGTGTTCCCTGCATGTCAGCCCCTCCTTCTGCGATTCCGTGGGGTGCCCTGGTGAATGCCCGGCTGCTTGCTCTGAGACGGGAAAAGAGACACAGAAGTCACAGCTCTGTGCTTTTAAGCTCTGTCCCCTATACTACTCCTCTCATTTCCATGCCAATGGGATCCAGGCCGTGGAGCCAAAGATGGCAGCCAAAACAAAAGAAAGTGGAAGAAGAGACCAAAGACAAGCTATGATAACTTTTTTATGTTTACTTCTTTGCAAGACAGGAAAACTTTCTCTCTTCCTCCAAGGAATGTAATAGTACTTATCGAAATTATCATTTATTTGCGTCTCGGGTCAGACGTTGCTTTATATTGATAATTTAACTGTATGTGTCTTATCTCTTATGCACCCTTTGAGGGGCAGTATTTTATTAATCTTAGTATCTCCAGCACTTAGAGTAGTGCTGGCACATAGTGACTACAATAATGCTTGCTGAATAAATAAATGCAACAGATGAGAAATTAATTGTCTCATAATTTCCTCAATAACGAAATTTCTCTGTAAAATGCAAAGAAGAGGTCAGCCCAGGGAACTTAATGACAGTAGCAGAATAAGGAACCAAAGACCTTGCCCTGCCCCCACCTCTCAGAGTCAGTGCCACACTCTGCATACAGAAAGCTCCTGCGCAGAAGCCTCCAGATTCCTTCCTGGCAAGCCTCTGTCATATCCACCAGGCTCGCACGAGACCACGTCTGCGGCCTCTGCTGCTTCTGAAACATCACACAGTGGCCTGGTGCCTTTAATGCCTACCAACAATCACAGGTAAAGAATGCGGGCCAATGACACAGGCATACTGTGACCACAGTCCTTAGGTGCACTCCTTTTGCACCATAATATTTTTATATGTAAAGGAAACATTTCGCCTTGTCTATAGCTCTCTCTTTCCTTGAAATCGTCCCAAATATTGACTCTAAGAGGTGACCTCCTATTTGCCATTATAATAAAAGTATTCATTTATTTAATAGTACATGCCATTCCTTCATAGTTTCTATGATAATAATTCAATAATCCTGAGTTCATTACCTCCCTGGAGCGCAAAAGTGAGAGGCAATAATTTTTCTCCTCTTCAGCATATTCCTTCCCTATTTTATAAGCTTTTCCAATATAGTATAAGGATCTTTGGGGAACATCAGAAGCAGTTCATGAGGAAGATTGGCACAGATGTTAGCTCAGTGACAATCTTCCTCAAGCGAAAACAGGAAGATTGGGAATAGATGTTAGCCCAGAGCTAATCTTCCTCACCAAAAAAAAAAAAAAAAAAAAAAACAGTTCACAATTACTTTATAAGTTATATGTAGTATCAAAATTCCCCAGGTGTTTTCTCAGAGTGGCTTAGATTTTTTTCCATTAGAAAGGTTTATTGATCAGGACATATTTTTCTCCCTTTCAAGCTTATCTTTTAAAGGCTTGTGAAGTTTTGCCTTACATTTATTGCAATAAGAAAAGTGATGGCAAGAACAGCTGAATGGAATTGCTGATTATGATTGACAAAGAGCTGCAGTGTGTGAGGGACAAACAAAGAGACTTTGTGCGGGTGGAGGCATGTGACCAGCTGCCCCAGTTCGGCCAGAGCAATTCCATTTGTTAGTCTACTTTTATGGATTTTCTTCAGGCTTCTGATTGAACCTGCTCCTTTCCACAGCCCTTCCCACTCTCCCCTAGTCATTGTAAAGGATAAGAGAAGGAGGGACTCCTCTGAACAGCCCTATGGCTTGTTTCATCCTCGAGGCTTTTCAGCCATTTTCTAAAACATAGTCTCCAAATATTGCCGGTCATGGATTTAATCAGTAAAACATAAGGCCTCATTCTAAATTACATCCATGTACAATTATGTTGATACTTTGTGTCAATATGTTATATATCTTATAAAACACACAAAAATAAGTTAAAAGAGTGATGGAAACTAGATACAAATAGAATTTTTCTTAATATTTCCCCCCTGCACCCTAATGCCTCATTTGTGCCCTCACAGAGCATTTGCACCCTATTTTGGAGGCTTCAGACTGAAAGACAGGTGCGAGTTGCCCAAAGAAAAGTAGTCCACTCCGAGAAGCTGTATCCTCCTTTGACATCATTTGGGGATGTGACAACTTAGGCAGCTTCCCGATGCTTCTAGAAACTACTGGGAAGATCATACAAAAAGCACAGGCCAAGTGCCCAACCCCAGGGTCTGGAGACTTGAAATCTACTTCCAGCCCTTTCATTAAGCAGCTCTGTGACTCTGGAAAAATTATTTAAACTCTTGAATTTAATGTCACTCATAAAAACAGTAACTTTCTTGCCCATTTCTCCTATTATAAATATTAAACAAGGCAATGAATTTCCAATGGTTTTGTGAGCAATAACATGAAATAGAAATATAGGGCACCATTGATATTCCTTTTTAAAGACCACGGTAGGTAGGGTTATTTCCCCCCATTGTTTATTGCATCCGCAAAACTAATTCAATAGTCTCACCTCCCTTTTGCCCTCCCCTACCATATTAATGATCACTAGTGAAAACCTAAGCCTTTTATTTTAGATTTTAGTGAGTGATTTTCCAACTCTTCCTTTCAAGGATTTAGGGACATAAAAGGTAAGAAGAAGAGGAAATTTTTAGACTTGAAGGAACCTAAAAGATCATCTCAGGTAATGTTCTTATTTTGTGGATGAAGATACGGAAGCTCAGAGGGCTGAGTGATTTTCCCAGGATCACGCAACTGGGAAAGGAGCCCCATCAGAATCTGGGCTCCCTGTTTTGGAATCGACATTGCCCATCGGGGCTGATTCACACCATCGTGGTTCTCTAGTAAATCATTTATTCCTTATCAGCTGTATGTTCCTTTCAATAGCAAATCATGTCCTGAGGAAAGCCAGTCTATGTCTATCCTTCGTCTTGAAAGATTCTCTCCTTTTCGTATCTTTAAATCTTACAAGTCAATCCTACTCCCCAAACTGTCTCCAATTCTTTCTTACTTCCACTCAACTTTTACTCTGATTACTTTGTTTAGCTATGGGTGACATTTTCTTGTCAGGAAAGGATCGTGGATTAGACACCCAAAGGTGGCCACTTAAATTGTCTAGAGGTATTTGTCCCTTTCAAAGCACTGACAGCTGTCGTGTGAGTCACTCAAAGTAAAATAACCTGCTCACAGAGGGTAAAAATAAGAAGGTAAAAATAACCTTCTCACAGAAGTCTCACACCAGAAGTTGGCATGAATGTTTTGCAGAGGAGAATTTAGAAATGGGTGACAGAGACGACAGGAGCAGAGGCTGGTTAAATGGATGTATGTGCTTCCTGGAGGCTATTTATTTTCTAGAGTTTGCTTCTCTAGTCAGGAGCGCCTTCCTTGTTCTGGTTCTCTCCTTTTCTTCCTTTGGCTCCAGGCAGCCACTCCACACTTCTCAACCTGTCTACTCAAAACAATCTCTGATTTAATGGGAAATCGTGCTCCTGTCACATTTTCAGTGGGTCCCATTTTCCCCTGCCTCGGTTGTTTCTAGGTGTTTAATGAAAAAACATTCTTCATGAGTAACATATATTAAATCTCAGGATCCATGTTTCTAATGGGCCTAGTGTATTTATTTAATGAAAATACCTGGAAATGAAGACTTGACCCAAGTCATCACTATAAGATGAAGTAGCCAGAGATCCGTGGAAAAGAGGTGGCAAGATATTCTTGTGATTTCCATTCATTCTTGGCTTTCTTGTCATAAAATATCTACTTGGTGTGTAATAGGATCAGAATGTGAGTAACCAGATCACCAGTGCAACTTTTGAGAACAAAGAAAACTTTGTATGTACTCTGTTACCAATTTGTCTTTTCAAAATATCTAGCCGTTTAAGTATTCATGTCACCTTGGTTTGTGCATGGGAGAAAGTCCAGCATTTTCTAGTTTGCTTTTCCCCCAGCTGAGTGTTATCTAGTATGTTTGACACCAAAGCAACTAGCAAGACACCTAGGACTGAGCAAGTGTTTCATAAATAATTACTAAGTTTTACTGACTGGTGTTCAACCCCAGGAAAACCTCCGTCAAGAAGCTGAAATAGTTTTTCTTTGTCTAAATGTTGATGTTAAACACAATGTGAGCTCAAGCTTTAAAAAAAGAAATTAGGAAATGGTAGGTTAGAGGAGGGAGAGACAGGACAGAGAACTCAACATTTCAAAATGTGAAACAGTGAAAGGGCTGTGTTTCCTGGATGTGTAATAAGACTCCTAAGACAAGAGGTCTGTTAAAAACCACTAAGAAGGAGTAAACCTTGGACGCAAAAGATGTAGGAGGAAGAGGGGTGTGCCAGGAGGTGCCTATCAGAGCCTGAGTTGCCCCACCCATCACCTCCTCTTCCTTCCCTGCCTCCCAGACCCCACATGTTGGCTCACAGTGCGGTGAGAGTAGAGGCTGAACTCTTGCCAGGCTCATCAACTGGAGTTCAGCGAGCGAGGAGAAGGAAGGAATAACTCCTTGCTTCTCCACCGCTCAATCCTCCACCCCTGTCAGAAATTAAAAATATTTGACGGCAAAGAAGCAATCTTTCTGACTGCTAAACTCTGGTGTGGCATACAATATGGTTCAAACACTTCTGCTGGTTTTTCCTAGGGGATTTTTTTTGCTCTGAAGCCACACATGTCCTTAAGTGCACGTGTGTGTGCATACATGTGGTTATGTGCATGCATGCGTGTGTGTGTGTGCGTGAGCATATGTTGGTGAGGGGGGGATGAGCTTCACCCTTAGTCCGGATTCACTGTACTAATAAGAATTCTTCACTTCTGAGAGTAACTAGGTTCACACTGGAGCATTTTTCCTAGTATAAATTGTATTGTTGAATTTTCTAAGATCATATATTTGGACACAATGTAAAACAACCAACCAACCAAACAACAACAGAAACCTCCCTAGAGTTTGAAACTTACTTTCAAGGCTACTTTCACATTATAAAAAGATTTCACAATAAAATCAATGTTTTTAAATGGACACAAATTTATTTTACAGAACACCTAGCAGATACCTTCTGCCTGTCTCAATCGAATGCTTTTATTTTTGGTTATTTCACCATCTGAAGACCTTTACCCCTTCCTTTGAAGATCCTCAGAAGCCGGGGCGAGCTAGTCCATTAACTAGAGCTTATAGGTGAGAGCTCACAGGCCTAGGTGATTTGCAAAGCTTTCATAGATATCTGCCAGGAATATTCTGTTGCTTCAAGTTCATTTACAGCATTCAAAGATTTAGATGAAAGGAAAGATAAAAGATTTACAGCTGCTGTATCCAACGCAATAGCCACAGGTGGCCATGAACACTTCAAATGCAGACGGTGTGACTAAGGAAATTTTAAGTATATTTGCAACAAGTTGGATACATGAATATACTTTTTCAAGTTTAATTTTAGCAAAGCTAAGTACAGGTCAAGGGTTTCTGATGAAAATTTAGTATCTAAGTTGAGATGTGCTCTAAGTGTAAAACATACACCAGATTCTGAACACTTCATATGAAAAAACAACCTCATTGATACATATTTGTATTGATTAAATGTGGAGATGGAGATATAATGGGTTGAATAAAATATTTTGTTAAAACTCATTTCACTCCCTTCTTTTTACTTTTTTAATGTGGCTACAAAGAAAACTTAAGATTACATATTACGGCTCACGTTGTATTTTCATTTGATAGTGCTGGTCCAAAGGGCAGTTTGGACTTAAATCAAACTATTGTAGTTCACCCACCTGCCTAATCACGGTAAATCTTCATACTTCTGGTAGTAAACCTTAATACTTCTTTGTCAAGCAGGCTTTTTGTTTTCAAATAGGATCGCTTAAATGTTCAAAGGAAAATTGAGGTCGAGAAGGAAGAGAACAAAAGGAGACAAAAGGCTATAGCTAATGAGGTATCTCCATGAAGAAGCCAATGCAACTACTTCTTATGATAGTCTTACAATTTCCAAGTTCTAATTCTTGAATGAAATATATATGGATAGTCACTGATAGAATCACAGAGGGATTTAAAGATGTGGGAGTTACAACAAGGTGGAAAGGAAATTGCATTCTGACCAGTTTTCCATGACACTATATGGGAAAAGTTGGAAATGGGAGGGGGCTGCTTTAAGAAGAAATTTTCATGGTATTGTTAATGGAACTTTGGACTTACAGGAAACACATTTCTGATGATATGGTGACTACAGGATGTCAAGCAGTAAGGGTGGGACAGTGGGGGTCAGGGAAGAGAACACCACTCATAACATTTCCAAATCAGACACTTGTCTTTGGATATTTTCACTTTTTTTTTCTTTTCAGAAGGCTTAGCCCAACTCCAGGATGAGTTACTGCTGTGCCTTAAAAATCCTATCCTTAAAGACTCTAATACCAGCCCTGAAAATCACTACTGGATATAGTATCCATGAATTCTGGCACCTTGAGTGCTCTGTACCTCGTGGCCTCTTACACAGCAATCACACCTCCAAACACACTCATTCATCTATAGTGCTGAATCCAACGGATAGCTCCATTCTCTACCCCATCACAACATAAAAAACTGAGTTGACTTCAACTGATCCTTCTTCATTACCTCCCCAACATCCAATCAATCAATCAATCACCATGTCTGTAATCTCTCAGTGTTTTCCTGGCTCTCTATCCCTACTCATCATCTCTATGCTGGACCCAACAGCCTCGTAGCTCATCTCCCAGTCTTCAGTATTACCCCCTTAGAACGCATACTTCAAAACCTTCCAAAAGTTATCTATCTAAAATTTAAATCTGACCACCTCATTCCCCATTTAAATACATTCAAAGACTACACATCACCTATAGAATTCAGGTCCTTTTTCCTGGGCTGCAAGGCCCTTAGCGCCTGGCACCTACTCACGAACCTCTGCATCTTCATTACTTGCTACTTCTTGACTCACACTTTATGCTTAAATAATACCAACTGTCTATGAATCCCTGTAGACTTGATGCTATTTTATGACTTTCTGCCTTTGCTTATACTCATCCCTTCATCTGGAACACCTTTCCCACTCTCCTTTTTTGTTTTGTTTTGGTTTGGTTTTAGGGGAGGAAGATTTGCCCTGAGCTAACAGTTGTTGTCAATCTTCCTCTTTTTGCTTGAGGAAGAGTGGCCCTGAACTAACATCTGTGCCAATATTCCTCTATTTTATTTGTGGGATCCCTCCAAAGTATGGCTTGATGAGCGGTGTGTAGGTCCTTGCCCAGGATCCAAACTGGCGAACCCTGGGCCATCGGGGCAGAGCGTGCAAATTTAACCACTATGCCACTGTCCTGGCCCCTCCCACTTTTCTTAATTTCACTTGTGCTTCAAGACTCAGTTTAGTTACAATCTCTCACAGGATGTCTTCCTTGAACCTCCAGGCTGAGCTATGGGCACTCTACTCTGTATTCCCAAAGCACAGCGGGCAGATTTCTAGTTCGGTACTTAACATGTTGTGTTGAAATTACTAAAATTATCTGCTAAGTGTCCGTCTTTTCTGCTAGACTCTAAGACCCCTTAGAGTATGGATCAAAATTTACCATCTTTTTAGGTCGACTGCTAACATCAGCCAACTTTTGGTAAATGTTTGTTGGAATGAATTAAACAAGGGGAAGTGTCTAAAGGGATAGGGGTTGGAGGCCTCTTTGCCTGTAAAGTCAGAGCTTAGACTCTTGGTGGTCTCTCTGTCGACCAGGTGACTGAAATTGCAGGAAAGCAATAACACAGTAGCAGAATGAGAGTGAGAGAAGAAAGCAGAGCCAAAGGCTGTTGACATTAAAAAATAAAAAACTAAACCCTCAAGGGACGGCCTTAGATAATCAGTGAACACATGGGGAGGCCCACACTGGCAGCCTGAAATCTGGACTCTGCTCCTATCCCTCAGGAAGCATGTAGGTTTGCTAGAATATTGCCTATCTCTGGACATTTAATTCTACCTTTGAAAATTGTTTTATCAGGGGCCGGCCCTGTGGCCAAGTGGTTAAGTTCGCGCTCTCTGCTTCGGCAGCCCGGGGTTTTGCCGGTTCAAATCTTGGGCGCGGACATGGCACCGCTCATCAGACCATACTGAGGTGGCATCCCACATGCCGCAACCAGAAAGACCCACAACTAAAAAATACACAACTAAGCACCGGGGGGCTTTGGGAGAAAAAGTGAAAAAAATAAAAAATAAATTGTTTTATCATATTCTACCTGTATAAAACAATTTCGGGCTCAAGGGGTGTAATTTTCCAAAAAGTCCATACAAAACTGACTATATTCATGAATAAAACAAGATCTGCTGGATTTAAGGGCCAGCCCTCAGGAAACCAACACACTGACTGCCAGTATGAAGAAGAGACATAGTTGAAAGCAATATCCAATGGCGTACCCAATGACCGTGTTAAGAAAGTCTTCTGATGACTTTCCCAATTGGCAACCAACACCTCGTGGCCCACCATGTGATAGCTCTCCATTTTCTATCCAGGAAGATCAGTGGGACCCGGAAGATTGAATCAGCAGTCTTAATTTCTGGCTCAGCACCAAAGGCTTTGCCAGATGAGTGGTGATGGAGAGGTTGGCTTTCTTTTGTGTTCAGTTACACGTACTGGGCAGTGCACATTTGAAGTGTCCAGGGATTGTGACTAATATTTCATCTTCCACTTTATTGAGATATCACTTTAAATGTTATCTAAGTGACTGAAACTCAAAAAATCCCCATAATGAAGAACTCCTGTCCAGAAAGCAGCCAGTGGAAAGGAGAGCTGCCCTTTACGGCTTCTTCTCCCATATTTGCGTTTGGCTTTATTACAGCGGCAAACCAGTCACCCTAAGAAGAGCCGATCTTGTGGCTTGAGATTTTCCAAGCCAGATGTGCAGATGAATGTGCAGATTAACAACGGAAAGCATATTTGAACAGCTTTCAAGTCCACTTGAACTTGCGTAGGTTTCACATGCACTCTGTGAGCCCAAAGCTTATGAAAGAGTCTGTGTTCTTGAGCCATCGTGCCTAGAGGCCTGTGGATGGGCAGGTATTTCCACACCAAGACACTGAGACAACTGTAGCCCTGAAAAATGAATACAGAAGTCTCTCCCTCCTCATCCCACACTTCTGGGCAGAGAAGTGGCCCCAGGAAAGTATAGTGTGAGCTGGGACAGCAGGAAGTGGTAGGCAGAGTGGCAGTGACAGAAGAAAGAGCAACGAGGTCAAGACTAATAGCAGAGTAGCAGAAGGGAGGTGATGATCTGGGAAGAGAGGCAAGTCTGACAACCCTGCATTATGTTGTCACATTCTAAACCCAAGGAGTCTTACTCCCTTTTAGACTGTGGGAAAGGGCGACTATGACTGAGCCTGGTTTCCCACTCATTCTCTAATGATCATACCTCTTCGAATGTTAAGAAGATGAGAAATTACATCGGATGCAAGATGTGCAGTTGAGTCCAGATGCAAAGGGCCTAAGAAAGGAAAAATGATAAGTCTTGCCTATGTGCAACTGCACGCATTTAAAAATAAAACTTCCTTGCAGACAAACTCTTTATACCACGCCATGCATTATGAAAGCTTCTCTATCAATTTCTTATGCTACTAGAAATTTGTTCTTGTACATGACATCACAAGTGTGAATGGCAGAAGTGGACACTCATGTGCCAAATGCCTACTGCATGAAGGGACCAGCTGTTGGTGCTGGCCAGCTGCTGGCCTAGCCCTGTTCTGCACAGCAAATGAACACCTTGTAGAGAAGACAATGTGGCCTCTATTGAACCCCAAATGGACTGGTGCTGGCAAGACCTTCAAAGGAAAATCTCAGCTGCCAAATTCCCTCCTATCCGAACACAGAACTTCTACTCCTTGGTCAAACTGGGTGGCTACGGACAATGACAAGGAGACCATTTCCTTCGTATCCCCTAACACTCTTAGAGGGAGTGGCTGTGTACTCCGTGGCTGCCCTCGCACACCCTTTGGACTCTCTGACCGCTTTCTGGTGAGGTCAGTATTACTACTTTGACCTTGTCTCCTACCATCTTCTCCCTTTGCCCATCCACTCTCGCTACACCGGCCTTCTTGATGTTCTTTCCTCAGCCATGAGCCTTTGTAATTGTATTTCCTGCCTCACAGATTTCCTCCTAGTCTTTGCAAGGCCAACTCCCTGGGTTCGGTTTCTGCTTGAACATCACAAGCTCACAAAGGGTTTCCGGACCATGTCATCAACCTACTCCTCCAATCCACTCCCCTCCATCCCCACATGTTCCATCACCTGTCTTATTTTTCTGCAAGTACTTTTAATTATCTATATTAAAAGTTATATTAGTCATTATTTGTTTATTTTGATTTGATTGTCTGTGTCTAAAACTAAAATATAGGATGTGTAGAGGCATGGGCCTTTTGTCTCTTTACTGATTTCGAGTGCTAAGACAGTGCTTGACACATGGTAGGCAAGCAGTAAATATTGGTTGACTGAATGAATGGGTGAATGACGTGAGGAAAATGTACTGCTAACTGGCTTGCACCACGTCACTCCATTAGGCAGAAGGGAGAGGTGACTCAAACCAGGTCTTTGGATTTGAAATTCCGTGCTATTTCCTGTAAACAAAGTGGCCTCTGTTGCAAAACTTACATTTGGTTTCAATGTTTATTCTGCAGAAAAATAAACTAAGCTAGACAGGAATCCTAAGGCCACTGTCACCACTCTCGTGACTTGCAACTGCTCTCACGATTTATTATCAGGCATTTTATTTTTAACCCTTCCAAAGTTGAAAGCTGTGGTTTCCCTAAGAGAGAGCAAAGCTAGATCCCAAGACAATAGTTTCTGGAAGAATGGGAGCTACGAAGCCTCAACGAATTTGAGATGTTTCTATTAACTCCCAATAATAAGTGATGTTAAAGGACATCCAGAAACAGGAGGCTCGCCATCTCAATTTCAAGTGAATGGATTATAAATCCTGATCATAGCGTGTTGCTTGAATGGACATTTCAGGATAATAGTGACCTTCCTGAAATTCCAGGTCACCTGATGGGAGAAATCTCTCCATGGAGATCTACAGCCCTTGGTTTATACCTCTTCTATGTCCCTCGTCCCAAGATCCACAGATATAACAGACTACGCATAATCTAAAAACCTTATTGTCTACTTAGTGAACATGCATTAAACATTTATGTTACTATTAATATATTAAGTATTTTTCAGATGTAGAAGTGACATATACTCATTATATAAAATTTGGAAAATAAAGTTCCTAACTGAGAAAATCATTTATAATCTCACGCAATTTTACAGATGAACTATAGAATCATTTAATCAAGTTCAAAAAAGAAAAATTCTACTGGAATTGTATTTTATATTTCTTTTTGTGATTATATTTCATGAAATATAAATTAACTTGTGAAGAATTGGCATTCTTGTGATATTTGGTCTTCAATTCCTTAAGCGCATCTACAGAAAAAAACCCATGTTTAGTGTTTTAAAAAATATATATGAGGGGCGGGCCCTGTGGCGTAGTGGTTTGGGTTTGACGTGCTCCACTTTGGCGGCCCAGGTTTATGGGTTCATATCCCAGGTGCAGACCTATACCACTCGTCAGCCATGCTCTGGCAACCATCCATATGCAAAACAGAGGAAGATTGGCACAGATGGTAGCTCAGGGTGAATCTTCCTCAGCAAAAAACATACATATATATCTCTCAATATGTATATACACATATGCAATATACATACATCTATCTATACATACATTATAAACACACACAGGACTTATACAAAGAAAAATGCAAAACTTTACTGAGGTATATAAAAAGACCTATGTATCTGAATGATGTATATATATTATATAGAGAGAAATAAATATTTTTAAATCATATATGCATCATTTTGTATATAGTTTTATATTTTTGAACTTGAAAACAAATTTGTTTTTTGGAAGATCAGCCCTGAGCTAACATCTGCTGCCAATCCTCCTCTTTTTGCTTAAGAAGACTGGCCCTGAGCTAATATCCATGCCCATCTTCCTCTACTTTATACATGGGATGCCTACCACAGCGTGGCTTGCCAAGTGCTGCCATGTCCACACCCGGGATCCGAACCGGTGAACCCCGGGCCGCAGAAGTAGAACGTGTGAATTTAACCACCGCACTACCGGGCTCGTCCCCCAAACAAGTTTTTTAATAGCTCCATTATATTTCATCAATTATTGTCACACACATTTTTTAACTGGTGCCCTATTTTTGGCTGTTTAGGCAGTTTCCAAGTTTTTACTCTAAACAATGTTCAAATGAACATCCTTAGGCACCAGTCACTGTAAACATCACTGACTACTTCCTCTAGGTTTTCAGTAGTGGAATTATGAGATTGAAATATATAAATTTCTTAAAGAATCTTGACACATAGTACTAGATGCTTTTCCAGAAAGATCGAGCTAATTTACATGCCTTTGGCATCTCAATTTAGTTTACTATTTTTCTCTTAATATTGGCTAATTTGTTGGCAAACGTGGTATCTAACATACATTTTAGTTCACATTTCTTTGAGTAACAAGGTTGACATTTGGGAAAAGAATTCAGCGGCATTACTTATGCTTTGATAAAGTTCTCAGGTTTGGGTCCTGAAATCTGACCTGTTTTGGGGAGATAGTAAGTGTGTGCTGGTATCTTGTATCACAGAATCAGACATGACATAAACATTGAAAAAAATTCTCTCCTAATTACTTTTCTGATTTCACTTTGTGCATTTAACTTTCATTCTCTTGGAATTTATTTTGGTGTATGATATGGGTGGGAAACATTTTTAAATATATCACCTACTAGTTGTGTAACTATATGTGAACTATGTACTAGGAACTTATGTCTCTTTACCTCAGTTTACTCCTTTGTGAATTAAGGACGATAATCTTACCTGCTTCCTCAGTTTGTTCAGGGAACTGAGTTCTGTGAGGTAAAGCACAGAGAACAATGCCTCATACCCTGTGCGTGCTGGATGGGGTTAGCTCCCAGCGTCATCATCATTGTTATCACATTATTATTATTATCATCATCTTTACTTTTATGTATTCTATCCTTTCCTTATTGATTTTCTTTTTTCTCTTCTTTTCCTTTTATTGAAGATGCTTTATTAGCAAACCAAACAGCGCAAACAAGACACCATCACTACCAACAAATAAACTGACGGGGTCGGGAGGTGGCTTCCATGACTATAAGCACAGCTGGGAGGGTCACTGTGGAATTAAAGTGTTTCCCTGAGCCATGGGCTGTTAGAGAGACAGTCTTGAGACTGCCGACTTGTACCTTGCAGTTCTTTTTACACAGAAATAAGGTGCTGCAGGAAGCTGTCATTCCCACAGTCTAGACCTAAAGTCAGGTCCTTGACCCGTTTCTCATGGACACTCTGTTGTGGGTGATTCAGTCCAAGAAAGAGCAAAGAGTGCTGGAGGGCCACAAGACTAGTCCTTTTCAGAAACATGGAACTTCTTTAGGGAAATTTGTTTCAAGTAAACGGAGCCCACTAATTGCCTTACAGACACCTAAGCACTGATTGTCAGGACTGAGCCAAGCCGTGATTTCAGGGGCCCACAGGAAGGCTTCTATCCCTCCCCAAGTTACCCGCTGCACACTGGAAACAAAGCATGCTGTGCCACACTTCAATACAGGCATCAGAGAGGCGCTCAGTCAGTGTTTGCTGTGAACGAATGACACATTGTTTGATTATTCACACAAGTGTTCACGGCTAATCTAAGATTTTGGCTTAGGAAGTAGGGAGAACTGACAGGACTGTCCACAGCACACTTAAAAAAGGAGGGGTCAGTAGAGAGTGAGGCAAAGGGACAGAACGGGAAACAAGGAAGAGCAAGACAGCCTGGACCTGCTTGGGACAGTTGTATCTCATCCTTAAACAACTTCTTGGTTCTGGATAAGGGGCTTCCCGTCAAATGTGCCACGGCTATTATGCCAGAGAGGTTCGTTTGTGAACTCCTCCCTACACAACTCTGAACAAACAAACCAAACTCAGCGTCCAGAATCTGTTGAATATTCTCTTAATTTAACCTTTCAAGTCCTTCATTTGAGCCCTTTAGTCAAATGAACGTCAATGGTTGCTCCTTCCAGAGAGGGTTTCCTAGGCTCACTTGGTCTATTTCCGGATAAGAGAATGCCAAAGAACAGCCTTTGTAGGGAGCAGCAGCCTCCCCTGGGGAGAAGGGCAGGACTCTTACCACGGGGCTCTGAGACTGCAGGGCCCACATGGTGATCCTGTCTGAGGGTGCTGCTGGCTGTGGTGAGGCTGGCTAAACGTGACCACTTCTGTCAGTTAGACTTCACTTATTCTTTCTCCAACGCTCTTCCTTTCTGTGTGTAGATCCAAGTTTCTGACCTCTGTTATTCTTGTCTCTCAGGAGCTTCCTTTAAAATTTCTTACAAGGCAGGTCTACTGGTGATAAATTGCCTCAATTCTTGTTTGTTTGAAAAAGTCTTTATTTCTCCTTCATTTTTGGAAGGATCATTTCACAGAGTATAGAAATTTAGGTTGGAGAGTTTTTTCTCTCAGCACTTTAAATATTTCATTCCATTCCCTTCTTGCTTGCAAGGTTTCTGAGGAGGTCAGAGAAGTCAATTCTTATCTTTGCTCCTCTATAGATAAGGTGTTTTTAAAATGTGGTTTCTTATGATTTTTCCTCTCTTTTTGATTTCCTGCTGTTTGAATATACCATACCTAGAGGTAGTTTTTTTGGTATTTATCCTGTTTGTTGTCTTATGAGCTTCCAAGATTTGTGGTTGGTGTCTGACATTAATTTGGGAAAATTCTCATATTAAAAAATAAGATACAAGCTTGATTCTGAAACACCTGATGGAACTTGTCTCCACTTAAATTTTAATGGTTTTTAAAATAAATTTTTTTAGTTGTTCTTGAATGTTTCTTTTCACTTTCAGGTGAATTTAGAATAATCTTATCAGATTTAAAAAGGAACACCCTTTTTGAATTTTGAATAAAATTATTAACTTGTGAAGATGGACAATAATACAATATTCATCTTGGAAGGGGGGTGTTTGTGTGTATGTATATATATTTCCCAATTAATATTTTGTAATGTTTGTATATAGCCTAATTAATGGATATATATACACATAAAGACTATTTATATACATTAAAGAATATGTATATATATGACTATGTATGTATAATTATATGCACATTTTTGTGTTTTCTTCATCTCTGATGAAAAAGTGCCTTGAAAATCAAAACCCAAATGCTTTTATAATGGCTTGGCCCTGGCTAAGTGCCTTCTATATTTTGAAATAATGAATCCAGGTTCACTTTTTACATGGAGAAAATAGGCTGGCACAATGTTATACAATGCCTTCCATACTCTTTCCAAGAGCCAATTGGAGAATAATTACTGCTGAAAGTTTATGTTTTTCTTTTTCCCTTTGTATCCTGATTTGAGAGGATGCTACTGATGAAGCGGGGTCGAGAGTATGGGGGAAAATGTTATAGGACAGCTTTTGTCTCACGCACACAAAGGTAACAGACCAATGCATGAAGAACTATGTCAGGAAGTGTCTTTATCCTTGATACATGGAAGAATCTTTGTTCACCAGGAAGGAATATAAAGAAATAGAGAGAGAAATTGTCTGACTGTGGTCAGATAGTCGTTCATTGCAACAAGGGGGATAATTAAAAAACATTATAATTCTCAAATCAATTTGTGTAATGAGGCAGGTTTCAACCCTGTCTCTGTCTATAGAGTTAAAATGAAGAGAAAATTAGACAATTATCCAATGGATTTGATCAAGTGTGGATTATCAATATGGATTGTTTAGTCCAAAGGATCCTTTTCAATAGTAATGATTTTTAACTAAATTATCTAGAAAATTACTTCAAATCTAATTACCTTTCCTGATTATTAATAATCAATTCTGCTTTTCAGTTCATTATTTTACAAAATATGCATATTCTTTAAACTCTCCTGAATGTGCTTTAAGATATTTAAGTAATAATATGCTTAATTTAGCTATAATTATTGAAATCACATTGTTTTTACATGTGTATTTAAACTTTTTATCTTAAAACCAATTTAAATATTTTAATTAAAAGTGTACTTAGAAAATAAATTAATATAAAAATAAGGTAGTTATTTATATATGTATGCAGTTGAGCCGTATGTTTATCTACTCATGAATAGGTCAAATATATGATTATATGAAAAAAATGTGTTTATTTAAATTTTCTCAGGTAAATTAATTACATAAATATTTCCAAAAAGAGAGTGTAAAAGATATGAATAGATGATAATATTAAACGTTTTCCTATTTTTAATTTTATTTGGTGTCAAAAACTCATAAGAGTTTACTATTTTAGCCATTTCTAAGTGTACAGTTTAGTAGCGGTAAATATATTCACATTGTTGTACAACGAATTTCCAGAATTTTTTCATCTTGCAAAACTGAAACTCTGTACCCATTAAATCACAGCTTCCCATTTTCCCATCCCTCCAGCTCCTGGCAGTCACCATTCTACATTCCTTGTCTATTAATTTGACTACTCTAGATACTTTGTCCAAGTAGAATTATACAGTATTTGCTTTTTTGTGACTGGCTTATTTCACGTAGTATAATGTGCTCAAGCTTCATCCATATTGTAGCATTTGTCAAAATTTCCTTACTTTTTAATGCTGAATAACATTCCATTGTAAATACATATCACATTTTGTTTATCCATTTGTCTGTCAATGGACATTTGGGGTGCTTCTGCCTCTTGGCTATTGTGAATAGTGTTGCTATGAATACCAGTGTACAGACATCTCTTTGAGATTCTGCTTTCAAGTCTTTTGGATATATACCCAGAAGTGGAAATGCTGGATCATATGGTAAATCAATTTGTAATTTTTTGAGGAAGCACTATACTGTTTTCCATAGCAGCTGTACCATGTTATAATCCTACCAGCACTAGACAAGGATTCCAATTTCTCCACATTCTCTCCAACACTCCTTGTTCTGGATTTTGTTTTTTAACATGTAATAGCCACGCTAACGATCACGAGGTAATATCTCATGATGGTTTTGATTTGCATTTTCCCAATGATTGGTCATGAACATCTTTTCATGTGCTTGTTGGCCATCTGCATATCATCTTTGGAGAAATGTCTGTTCAATGTGTTTGCCCACTTTCTAATCAGGTTTTTTGTTTGTTTTTGAATTGTAGGAGTTCTTTATATGTTCTAGATATTAACCACTTATCAGTTATGTGATTTGCAAACACTTTTCCATTGCCTAGGTTGCTTTTTGGCTCTGTTGATTGTGTCCTTTGATGCACAGAAGTTTTTAATTTTGATGTAATCCAATTTGTCTCCTTTGCTTTTGTGCCTGTGCTTTTGGTGTCATATTCAAATCCAACGTCCTGAAATTTTTTTCCCTACGTTTTCTTCTAAGGGTCTTATAGTTTTAGGACTTACATTTAGGTCTTTGATCAATTTTGAGTTAATCCTTGTGTATGGTATATGATAAGGGTCCAACTTTATTCTTTTCCAGATGGGTATCCAGTTTTCCTAACACCATTCATTGAAGAGACTGTCATTTCCCCCACTGAGTGGTCGTAGCACCTTTGTCAAAGATTATTTGACCATATATGTGAAGGTTTATTTCTGGGCTGTCTATTCTGTTCCATTGGCCTATATGTCTGTCTTCATGCAAGTACCACACTGTTTTGATTACTGTAGATTTATGCTAAATTTTGAAACCAAGAAGTGTGAGAGCTCTAACTTTGTTCTTTTTTTTTTAAGGTTGTTTTGGTAACGTTTTTCTTTTTAGTTTCTTATTTCTCATTCTTCTTTTTTGTCCTTAAATTTTTTTTCTCTTAGTATACCACCTTTTCTTATATAGTTTACATGTCCTGCATCCTTCACATCTAGAAGAAAGATGGACCAAGACAGCCTAATTGAGTGGCCAAAAAGCAGTTGTCTAAAGTAGACAGGGCCTAATACTCTATGGAATAAATCTCCAAATCTATACTTGGAAAGGAAGTGTGGAGCTAGAATAGAGACCTGAAGCAGGAGTTACAGACCTGCATTCTTGTCCTGTCTGCAATACTCATTAGCTATCTAATTTTGAGCAAGCCATTTGATTTCTTTGGGCATCAGTTTTCTCAAGAATCTAAAGGAGGAAAAAGGTTTTTAAGCTCTAGCATTCTACCATTCTTCTGGCAAATCAGAGCTGTCACTTAGGGAGTGAATCTCAGCTAAGGCAATTCAAATCTCAGGAGTTAGGCAGTCTACGTCTTGTCCTCTCTCATCTTTTCTCTTTTCATTTATATTTCCTCTCTGACTCCACATTGTTTTCCTTTCCTTCCTTAAAAAATCTTTTTCTTTCATTTTGTCATTATTGTTTCTAGTTTCTCAATTTTACCTTTAAAATTTTTCATTCTGTTCTCAGAAGGTTGAAATAAAAGTACCAGTGTTCTAATCCTCATGCATTTAAAGACCATGCCACACTCTATCCTTTCCTGGGGCAAGTTCAGTTAACCACAGAGATGGCATCCCAAGAGGTAACGTTGCTGAACGTCTACTTAAGATAATATGAGAGAACCGGGAAGATGTCTGCCTCTGTCCTCCATTACCTGTACCAGTTTCTAAAATCTCCCACTGGGGTTATGGAGAACAGTGAAAGGTGGGACATTCAAATCTCCTTATTTCTTTGTTCAGAATATTGACCTGTCTTTTCCATCTCTTTTGTCCTGTCTCAAATTCCCTAACATAGTTCTCCTAATTTGAACTACTCCACTAGGCTCAGGCTGATCTCTTTCACTTCATCTTCTTCCTCATCCACCATGTACATCACTTCCAGGCTCATCGTCGTAAAACCATACTTACAGTTGTCATCTGCTCAAAAATCTATGGTGGCTTCCTGTTGTCTTTGGTATTAGTTATAAATTCTTCTGTTTGGCTTTCTGGGCCATTCATCATCTGATAGTAACTTTATTTACCAGCACTCCCAACAGGATTCCTTAAAAGCTCACTTCCTCTCATGTACTCCACTCTTATTTTCAGCTCCTTACCTGTGCTCATGCTGTTTTTCATCATTTGTAAGAATTTCTCTCCTCACCTTCTAGGAATTATTATCTCCCACAAATAACTTCCCTCAATTACTCTAGACCATATAGATTTTCCTCCTAACTTCTTATTGCTTATATAATCAGCACCATAAGTTTAGCACTTAATTGTTCTATATATTTTTGTTTTGTTTCCTCAGCTGGATTATAAACTCCTTTGAGAATGTGGACTTACGTTTTCAAATTTGTAACAGTGTATGCAAATAAAAGATACCATAATTGTTTTTTAGAACCAAAAAATTTCTGTGTTCACTGACTTATATACTCAAGTGCCTGGAATTAATTCAACACACAGAACTGTCGCAAGTCATACGCAGCATACCACTGCTCTAAAAGATGATTCCTAGTGTTGATGGGAGCCATTGGGTCTACTCCAGTGAATTCCAAATTGAGTTTGTATTTATCTTTTACGCATCTGAAAATCTAGCAGGTACATTGTATTTCTCTTTTAAGAAATTACTTAGGGACTGGCCCCATGGCCGAGTGGTTGGGTTCGCATGCTCGACTTTGGCTGCCAGGGGTTGGCCAGTGCAGACCTTGGGCATGGACCTACACACCGCTCATCAAGCCATGCTGTGGCGACATCCCACATGGAACAGCTAAAACGACTTAGAACTAGGGTATACAACTATGTGCTGGGGCTTTGGGGAGAAAACCAAAAGAAGAGGAAGATCGGCAACAGCTGTTAGCTCAGGGCCAATCTTCTTCACCAAAAATGAGCATACCTTAAAAAAAAAAGAAGAAATTACTTAAATGAGTCCTTCTAATCAACGCATCCAAGAGCAGGTCAGTGTCTTTCAAAATGACAGTGTTGTACAAAATAAAAGAACACAAAATTAAGCCAAACCAAGAAGAAATTTCTCAGCTTGTCAATGAGATGAAGGAGCTTTATAGTCAGACTCCCCAAACAGCAAGCCTCAAAACCCTTTGCAGATATAAACTAATATGTTTGAGGAGTCATGTAGCAAAAAGAAGCCTAATTCAGTCATTTTGCAAACCAGATTTCAGTTCCTCCTCCAAGTAGTGTGCAATACATATTCAATTCTTTTCCTATGAATAAGGAATGCCTTCAATGCTGCCTTTTTAATAGAGGTCACATCTACGGTAACCTCATAAATATGCTGACAGTTCACAATTCTATTAGCTTTGTGCAGCCTCCACCCTCCTAGTTCTCCAGCTGCACTTCTCCTATATCTTGCTCGTTTCTCACAGATACTAAAGCCTACCAAATGGAATAACAAAAAGGAGAAAGGCTACTGGCTCACTCACCACTTCAATTTAATTTAACCAAGTAACTAACAGGTAATTTATACAAATTGTATACCAAAAAGACTCCTAAAGGTGTTCAAATTTTTGAATAAATATGAGTCAAATACAATGCTAAGATTTTGCAGGAAAACTAGAAAGTTTTACAGACTTCAATAAAACAATGAAACCCTAGAGTTAGAAAGAAGTGAGGCTGTTTGGTGAAACTTCATTTTTGCCTTTGCTGGCAGAAGCTAAAGGACCAAGATTATTTTGCAACAAATACGTTTGTGCACATGATTCTGAATGTCTGCAGAGAAGCACTATTTTCTCTGAAATATGGAGAAAGAGTTGCGATCTCCCGATCAGCATAGGAAAAGGAACCATGTGTTATGTTGCAGATGGTCAACAGCTTCTGGTCACATTCACTCATTGCACATTGGGAGGGCAAAGAGAAGTGTGAAATGACTTGGTAGAACAAGGCTTTTTATACCGACAGTGGACTATTTATTTTTGAAAGTTCAGTTAGGAAAGGTCTTCTTTGGATTGTGAAGTAATACATTCAAAAATTAGTTAAAATCAGGAACTCCTGCAGGGGGTCTCCGTAGAGAAAAATCACCCAAAGACCGAAAGTAAATGCTCTATTAGCTGATATGGTTATAAAATGAATTCCTCTGGTTAAAAATATGTTGCAGTCAAGTCTCCATTGTGATCTCTATATTAAACCTATATTTTAAATATCCAGGAATTATGATAATGTAAAATAATGAAGAAACACAAAGGCTGTGATTTCAGAGAATCTGATTCCAAATCCTGGCTACAGCCCTTACTAGATGTGAGATGTTGATGATGTTATCTGCCCTCTCTAAGGCTTAATTTTCATCTCTGGAAAATAGAGATAAACCTGGATTAAATACCATGCTAGGTCATCCACTTCCGGCCAAAATGAAGTTTTGGGGATGAGACTTTCCCTCTTGACTCATATGAAGAAAAAACTAGACAAAGTATATGAAGCATCATTCCCAAGACACTGGATGTTAGACAACGAAGAACAGTGACCCCTGGGATATGAGAAACGGATGAGGTGAGACCTATGATTGCCCCAGCTTATTGCCTTGAGAAGGTTTCCTGGTCATGGAGTAGAGAGAGAAAACCAAGTGTAGTCTAGCAGATCTCTGAGTGAAAGAGAAGAGTTGAGGGTCTAGGAAGAGCAAGGCAGCTAGAGTTCACAAGACAGAGTGCAGAGAGGAAACTCATGTAAAAAGAGAACCCCAGAGAACTGCACAGGGTTCCCTCTCAAGTTCAGCAGTGTATTGATTAGCACATACATGCAACGAAAGTAATTGAAACTGGGAGAAGAGTCACCCAGAAAGACTAGAGGGAGCAGTACCCATTGCTCACACACAATCAGGAAGTGTCTGTTCCCAACAGCTAGAGTGGAAAGCTTTGTAAGTCACATAGCATTGGATAGAGTACTAAGAAAGGTCTTGACTCAGTTGTAGACAATAATTAGCCCTAAACTAAACATGGCTCTGGTACTCCATAACAAATCTTAGCAGAAAGACCCAAAAGGATCAAAGCGTTTCCAAATAACTGTGTCCCAGAATAAAACACAAGAAAATCTATAAAAATACAAAAATACCCAACACCTAGAAAAGTAAAACTCACAATGCCTAGCATCCAATAAAAAATTACCAGTTATAGAAAAAGGAAGGGAAATATGACCCATAATGAGAAGAAAACTTAATCAGCTGAAAGTGACTTATAACTGACACAGATATTAGAATTAGTAGAAAAGGACTTTCAAATAGTTATTATGTGTATTTCATATGTTCAAAAAGTTGAGACATGAAAATAAAAAAAGGCAGACCAAATTTTTAAAGATGAAAATTACAATGGCTGAAATGAAAAGATAAACTAGATGGGATAGACTTCAGATTAGACATGGCAGAAGAAAAGAATAGTGAACTTGAGATATAGTAATGGAAACTGTCCAAAATTAAATACACTGAGATAAAATAACCCCCAAATAAAAAGACTACCAGTGAGTCGTGGAACAACTTTAAGTGGCCGCATATATGTGTAGCTGGAGTCCCTGAAAGAGAGGGTTGATTGAAAATTATTTGAGGAAATGATGGTGGGATTTTTTTTTTCCAAATTTGATGAGAACTATAAGCCCATACATCCAAGAAGCTATGCAATACCCAGCACACACACACACAAAGACTAAATTAAAGCATATCATAATAAAATTGTTCAAAAACAGTGATAAAGAGAAAATCTTAAAAGCAATCAGAGAAAATAGCTGTGCTACATATAGAGGAATAAAGATAAGAAATATAGCAGATTTTGAAATAAGAAACAATGCAAAAAGCTAGTGGCCAATATATTAAAATAAAAAAATGTCAACCTAAAAGTCAATGTTCTGGGAAAATAACTTCCATACACAAAAGCAAAAAGGATTTTTTCAAACATGCAAGAGCTGAAAGACTTCATCACCAGCAGAAACACATTACAAGAAATGTGAAAGGAAGTTCGCCATGCAGAAAGAAAATGACATTGCCAGTAAAGATGGATCTACACAAGGAATAAAGAGCACCAGAATGGGAACAATATGAGGAAGTATACACGATTTCTTTCTTGTGATTGAAATAATTTTTTTTTTAAAGATTTTATTTTTTCCTTTTTCTCCCCAAAGCCCTCCATTACATAGTTGTATATTTTTCGTTGTGGGTCCTTTTAGTTGTGGCATGTGGGACGCTGCCTCAGCGTGGTTTGATGAGCAGTGCCATGTCCGCGCCCAGGATTCGAACCAACGAAACACTGGGCCGCCTGCAGAGCAGTGCGCGAACTTAACCACTCGGCCACAGGGCCAGCCCCAATGATTGAAATAATTTTAATAAATAATTGGCTGTTTAAGCAAAACTAATAATGTAGCATGGCATTTATAAGAGACAAAGTATATTATAGTACCAAGTAAAATAGTACCAAGGCTGAGAAGGGAAAATGTGAAGTATACTATTATAAACATCTCAAAATATACATGAAGTGGCATAATATCACTTAAAGGTAGACGGTAATAAGTTAACAGTGTGTACTATAAACTCTAAAGCAACCACTAAAATAACAAAATAAAAAGTTAGAGCTACTAAGCAACAAAGGAGATAAAAAGGAATCATAAAAATACTCAATAGATCCAAAACTAAGGGAGAAAAAGAGGAAAAGGCGACAAATGAATGAATAAACATAAAATAAATAACAGGATGATAAAATTGTACCTAACTACATAAATAATCACATTAAATGGAAATGCTCTAAACAGCTAATTAAATGTCAACAATTGTCAGACTGGACATATAAGACCCAAATATTTTTAGGCTTTTTTATTGAAAATTGCAAACTGATTCAAAAATTCATACAGAAATGTAAAGGACTTACTTATTAATAGCCAAAACAATTCTGAAAAAGAAGAACAAAATTAGAGGATAACATCCCTGATTTTAAGATTTATTGTAAAGCTTCGTTAATCAAGACAGGTGGCATTGACAAAGATAGACAAGTAGATCAATGGAACATAATAGGATCCAGAAACAGACCGACACACTTATGAACAACTAATTTTCAACAAAGGTGAAAAGGTAATTCAATGGAGAAAGGACAGCTTTTCAACAAGTGGTGCTGGAAAAATTGCGTATCCACATGCAAAAACAAAGAATTTGAATCATACCTTGTATCACATACAAAAATTAACTCAAAATAAATCATAGACTAAATGTAAACCAAATAATAGAAAACATATCATTTAGAAGAAAACATAAGAGAAAATTTTTGTTGTTGGTCAAAGATTTCACAGCTATAACACCAAAAGTGTGATCCATAATATTAAAAACTGATAAATTAGACCTAAGGAAATTTAAACCTTTGAGCTTTTTGATAGACATTCTTAAAAATAAAAATAAGAAATAGATTGGAAGAACCTATTTCAAATCATATACTTGATAAAAGATTTGTATCTAGAATATAAAGAGAACTCTCAAAAATCAATAAGAAGAAAGCAAATAATCTAGTTTTTTAAAAATTTGGCAAAAAGCTTGAACAGATACTACACCAAAGAAGATATATTGATGGCAAATAAGCACATGAAAAGATGCTCAGCATCATTAGTCCTACGAAAAATGCAAATTAAAACCTCATGAGATACTACAGCATACCTAGTAGAATGGTTAAAATTAAAGTGTCTGACTATAGCAAATATTAGTGAGAATTTTAAGAGACAGGAAATTCTTATACAGTGCTGTTGGGAATGTAAAACGGAGCAACCATTGGGGATACAATTTCTTTAAAAAGTTAAACATCTATCATCCCACTCCTAGACAGTTACAAGATAAATCGGAGCACGTACCATAGAAAGACTTATACAGGAATGTTCATAGCCAAAGGTTGAATATTCATCAACAGGTAATGGATAAGCAAATGGCAATATATTGATAGGAGGGAACACTACATCAAAGCCCTGGAAAGAGGCAATACTGGTAAGTAGAAAGAGCCTGAACTGGGAATCAGGAGTCTTGAGTTGGAACCTGATTCTTCCACTAAAAAGCTTTGTGAGCTCAGATAAATGACTTTACTTCTTTGGACCTCGGTTTTCTCATCTGTTCACTAAAGCAGAAACATTCAGTGGAAAATGAGGCAGCGGAACTTAAAAAACAATAATAGGCTCTGTTCAATTTCTATTACTATTTGATTGATTGTTCTAGAGAATCTGTGCCTGTGATGGAAGAAAAGTGATCTGATCTGACTGGAAAAGGACTTTTACTCTAGAAGGAATAAGGAGTCAATAGCCCACTGCTGGCCTGTGAAGTGTAGAACTCAAGGTGTGAGCTCAGAGTACAATCTAGCATTAAAAAACAAAATCATTTAATGATGAAATAAAAGCTCATCTGCTGTTTAGTCTATCTAATCACAGTGGTGCCCGTATGTAACAGAAGCTACAGAAGAATACAAATCTTCAAAGTCACAGGAAGCCATCTTTATAGTCAAGCTTTCTTAATTGCACAACTGACCTAGAATCAAACCCGTCTTGACATGGTGGTTAGAGGATAAGTGGCCATCCAGAAAGCTACATTGCCATAGAATATTCCACAGGTTCACTAAAATTTCGAGAAGAGTCAAATTCTTTAGCCTATAGGAAGAGATGTTTTAAGCAAGGAGAATTTGTTACACCTAATGGAGTGGGTTATGTTTGGAATTTCCATTTACATGAATCTATATGTACCTATCTATATATAAACATATGCATAGGGATCGTATTGCTTATTCTTGTCCTGGTAGTGGGAGTAAGCAGTATTCTGATTTAGTTTGTGCCTCATCTGTTTAAAATCTTCCATGGTCTATTTGAAAAGTCTTCACATTGAAGAAATTCTATTTTCCTTTTGCTGTCAAAACACAGTCATGTGTCACTTAATGATGGGGTTACTTTCCGAGAAATGCATTATTGGGTGATTTCATCATTGTGTGAACATCATAGAGTGTACTTACAAAAACCTAGATGGTATAGCCTACTACACACCTGGACTATATGGTATAGCCCATTGCTCCCAGGCTATAAACCTGTATAGTATGTTACTGTACTGATTGCTGTAGGCAATTGTAACACAATAGCATTTGTGTATCTAAACATGTCTAAACATAGAAAGTAAAAATATAGTATAAAGGATAAAAAATTATCATCCATGACTTCTTATTGCTCTTGTAGTACACTGGCAGTGTGTGCTTATTGATCGGCTTAAAGGTCCTGGGGTTCTCCCTGTGCCAGATGACAAACTGTTTCAATTTGTAGCCTGCAACGTTGCCTGTAAGCAGAACTGTTATTTTGTTCCTAAAAGCAGGCATCTATTTCTAGAACAGAGAGGTTTCATCCATATTGAATATTTGCTCTGGCAAGTAATTTTCCTCCACAATCAGCTTATCTAGAGTTTCCAAAAATTCTCCAGCTGCCTTCGTGTCAGCACTCACAGACTCACCACTCTCTTCTGCATTACATAATGAATAATGATTCTTGAAATGCTCAAACCACCCAGAGCTAGCAATAAATTCAACATCATGGTCAGGTCCAGCCTTTTCTTTCAACATCACAAACAACCTTTCTGCTTAGGCCATGATCGTCACGGTCCTGAGAGGAAAAAGCTTGTGTGTCTGGTCTTCAACTCAAGCTATTAGAGGTTTCTCCGTGTCTGATATAGGTCTTTCTCGAATTTTTGGTAGTCTCATTGCCTTCAATGAAGCAGATCCTTTAACAACTTCTATCACTTTGTTCTTGTTCTTCAAGATTGTAGCTATGGTGGGATGGGGCATGCCTGACTGACAGGCAATAGCCATCACTGATTTTCCACCTTTGTAGTCCTTCATCACTTTCATTTTCATTTCTGGGTCAATCACTTAATATGGCCTCTTATTGGCAACATTAGCAGTGAATTTTGCACATTTAGGGGCCATCATAAACAAAACGACACAAATTTAAATCAAGCACAAGAGAAAATGATGCAATCAAGAAACACAGTAAACATAAGATATAAGAGGCTGCTGCCTGTGTGGCACAGTACACAGTTTCACAGTAAACTTTTTTTATAAGTAGAAAGAAGACACTCTAAAATAATGATTAAAAGTATAGTATAGTAAATACATAAACCAGTAACATAGTCGTTTACTATCGTTATCAAGTATTGCGTACTGGACAGAATTTTATTGCTATACTTTTAAACAACTGGCAGTGCAGGTGTGTTTGTTCACACCAGCATCACCACAAACATGGGAGTAACGCATTGCACTACAATGTTACAATAGCTAGGACCTCACTAGGCGATAGGAATTTCTCAGCTCCTTGCTAATCTCATGGGACCACCGTTGTATATGCGGTCCATTGTTGATGGAAACTGTTGTTATGTGGTGCACGACTGTAAACTACTTTAACATGGATATAATCCCCTGCAAACACTCACACTTTTAATCACACTCATGCACACCCCGAGTCTTTTTTGACAGCTTGCAAATATCCCTGTTCTGCTTTGCATGCGGCCTTCACAGTTATAAAGCTGAAATTTCTTTGGCCACTTCCTCCCATGTTTATATAGCTCAGCTTTTCAAAAGGTTTTAAGAAATAGTTTAGGCACATCTAAGAAAAAGATGCATTTCTTTTCATTACCTTGGCTAAAGGCCAAAGTTTTTTAATCCCCATTTACCAAGAAAATCGGGCTCTCAAGTGTGGTATGTATCAGCAGATCAAAGACCCTCTCGATGCTCTTATCTAGAGATTCGTTTGTTACCCATAGAAAGAGCTATTCCGCCATCCCTATTCCACTGATGAACCTCTGCCTCATATTTGGTGTCTGATTCAGACCTTACCCGTGGATGTTTATTATTTATTAGCCTTGGAAGAATATAGTAACTGAATAAGGATTTCCTATTTTTCAGGAAAACGGTTTGTTCCTAAAAACAGTTTAGTTAATGTCTTAAGTTGTGTTCCCCAGAAGCAGCCCCTGAGTTGAAGATTTGAATGCAAGTGATTTATTGAAAATATGCAGGAAAATCTTGCAAGGGAATGCAGGCAGCAGAGAAGGGAAGGAGAAGGAGTACAGCAGAGGGGTGATTCCATGAACAGTCTTGTGGAGGCTTCAAGTGCATCCTATAGAGGAACTTGGGAGAGTGACTTACACCTCAGTTTTTCTCCTTTGAGGTCAGAGGGCAGGATCATTGGCTAGGAAGGGTCAGAGAAACATAAAACTCCAGGTGCTTTCAGCTTTCTCAATATCCCAACAATGAGGCTCCAGATGTCCCAGAGGGCCTTCAAAGCAAGCTAAGGAAATAGCCATTAGAAGGAACAGCACACAGAAGCCAGGGAAGGGACCCACAGAAACACTAAAAGGATCCTAGGGGATCTGACCAGAGCCTCAGCAGTGTCCCAGCACTTCACAAACATTCATCAAGCCCCTGCTCTGTCCTGAGCATGGGGATCGAAGTCGGGGATAAGGTGGTGAGAAAGTGGACCTGTTGCACATTCCAGCTAGGTTTAAAATGGGACTGAAAGGGAAAAGATGACTCTTGAGCCAATAATCACACAAATGAATAGAACGTTACAAGCTGTGAAGTGCTTTGAAAAAGTTATGAGAGCATTTATTAGAGGGACTTGACTTAGTCTTGGGTTCAACAAATGCTTTTCCAAGGAAACGACTCAGTATGTGGCAATTTGGTTTCTTGGCTATATGAAGAAAATCCATATTCTAGTTATAAGTGTTTGCACATTTCTGCTAGGTAAAAACAACTTGCACAATTCTGGGTGTCCTGAAGTAATTCCCAAAGTCAGGATAAACCCCATGGAATGTCTTTAAATAGTGAACCAGTAGGAAGGAGATAATACGAGTGGGTTATGTTGGGTGAAGCAGGGAATATTCGACAGTCCAAATTTTATGTAGGCATCACAATATAACACAAACAACCTGAATAAGAAAGCCATACACACAATCAATGTCGGATTTTGACAGCAAGGACAATTTTCCGACTGAGAATAATGACAGAAATTTCCATGTGGTGAAAATATAACCTGCCAGGCACCAGGCTAGGTGCTCCGTATTCATTATCTGGTTGAGTCCTAAAAATGACCCACTTTACAGAAAGAAAAATAGGATGAGAGAGGTTAAGAAATTTGCCCAAGTTCACGCAGATGCAAAGCAGTTGAGTGGAAGTGGAATGTAAGTCTGTCTGACTTCAAAGCTGAGCCTTAACCAATTTGTTAGACTGGCTGGAGAAGCAGAACCTGCTTATGTGAAAACTCGCACTGGAAAAAGAGGTAGAAACCATGGCAGGTTAAATCCAGTGGGGTACTAGCTAATTATCCATTTTAGCTAGAAGACTGGGTAGCTAGCTAATAAGCCCCTTTTCCAAGCTCTGTGGTTCCACACAGGAGTCAGCTGGAGCCCCAGCTCTAGCAACATGCTCCTTGTTGCCTTGTGGGCAAGCATATTGCAAAACTCTCTCTGTAGCCTCAATCACATCATACCTTAGACCCTTTTAGTTCCAACAATTTTTCCAATTTACTTCCAACTGTTTCCAAATAGTTCCAGTTTTTCATCAGGGAATGTACAGGGTCAATGCCTGAAAGTAGGTTCCAGAGAGCCACTAGATTTTGACAACTAGAGTCACCACCCCCAAAAGAGTACGCCTTTTACCACAGCACAAGGCATGGCTGGTGAGATATCACATTCAACGCCTCCATGAGCAATTCCAAAATGTGAATTTCACAGCATGAGTCTACCACCCATAAATAACACTGGGATGACAGCTTGATCTCGTCTTCTCCCATATGGCAACCCTGGGAGATTGGCAGTGATTGGCAGTGGCCGCCTGGAGCACTGTTATGAAGACTCCGGAGGCCGTATGCGGGCTCAGCAGGAGGGAGCACCAAGATCAACAGGTGAGGTCCCTGCTATCGGCTGCAAGTGGGAGAATGTGCAACATTTTGGCCACAGTTGATGAAGCAGGGTTTCCCAAATCTACCCAATCTCAAGAATCACAGGGGACTCTGGCCAAAAGCACAGATACCAAGTCCTGGGCAAAGCCCCTGAACCTACAGGATAGGTGCCTGGGAACTGGTATTTTTAAGAATTGCCCCAGGTGATTCTTAAAATTAGGTAAGTTTGGGAAACATCTGGATCAACCATTCCTTATCTCATACACACTTCCAGTCTTTACAGAGTCAGTCGAAAAATTTTCGTAGTTAAATTTTGTTTGAATTGAACAGCCCTTTCTGCAGCCATATCTACTTGTGGATGTGTGTGTGCATGCACACGCATGCAGGCACAGGAGTATGTAACAAGGATGAGTTTTTCTACGATTCAGCCAACCCAAGAACTAGTGATGGGACCTTCCACTCTGTTTCACCACCCCTCCTCCAGGGTTCCAAAACTCACACCTTCTTTTGAATGTGGCAGGAAGTTAAAAGTGCCCTGAGTAGTTTACAGAGTCTCAGCTAATTCTCAAGTGAGGGCAGACATCCTGCAGTTGTCTGATCACGGCAGAATGCAGGCGAGAAGCTGCCAAAGGAATGCCTTTTCAGCACCATGATGAGAACGGCCCACTCCTCCGCAGCACCAACAGGCACTCCCAGTCCAAAGGCCAGAGGTCTTAGGCACTGGCCCTGCTTCTGACCACTGGCAGTTACAGGCATTCTTTTTGTTAACAGCGTCCTCTCTCTTTGACTCCCCCCAATTCCCCTACTGACTTCCTCCAAGGTACTACCTCACAATCTCTCTTTTCTTTTCAGCACATACATACCTCATCTATAGTCTATTCTCTTTTGTGTGCGTGTGCGCGCTCAGGAGTGTGTGTGTGTGGTGTGTGGTGTTTGCATCATAAGCTCCTACACTTCCCTCCCCTCAGGGTCTCTCCTGAGTTTCCTGGCTTGGAAGGAATAAAAAAAGAAAAATAACAATAAATGTTTACTGTTTATTTTCTTCTCTTCCTGCCATGACAATTCTAGCTTTCCTTCAAGCAATATGCATACCTATGGCTGTCCCTGACATGATGATCAGGAATTGCAGGAAAGAAAGAAAGGGCCAAAGTTAAATATTTTATGGTCTTATCTTGCTATTTCTACACTAAAATGTAAGCTCCCTGAGGACAGAAACTTTGGCTGTTTGTGTTGTGGTGTTTTCAGTGTGCGGTACATGGCATAGCAAGTCTTAATAAATATTTGTTGAGTTAATGCACGTATGAGCAGGTCTCCAGTCTTAACACCTCTAGTGCCCTTTTTAGGTTCATAACTTACCCATGTTTTCAAGACTTAGCAAAGTCTGATCTCCTCCAGGAAGACTTCCCTGCGTATCCCTACTTTTCTCTAATCCCTTTGGCACTTTTATCTGTATCTCACACCACCTCCTTATTTATTTCTACAATTTTTGGCTTGTTTATTTATTTCAGGCAAATGATATTTTCAATATCTTTACAATAAATTTTGTAGCAATTAAATTTCACTTAAGTTGTTTCCTAAAAGTCCCTCAAAGCAGACCGATTGCATCATTCCAGAGTCTAATTCAAGAAAAGTAAGTCGAGTCAAAACAATGTTCTCTGGGTACACGGCTCTTTGACTCTGTGGCTTGTCATTATTCTTTTATTTTTAATATGTGTCATATTTCCTCCTCACTTCCTCCATGAACAAAGGATTGTGTTTTCCCCCACAGAGAGGAGTGTGGCTCAAAGCACGTAGTAAATTCCCACTGATTGCTTGACTGATTTTAAAGACACTAGGGTTATTTCAGAGACTCTAATATTCTTTACATGGAGAACTTTGTGGCAGCTGTGTTCTTCCTAATTTGCAGGAAGGCCCTCTTGGTCTTATGTTGTGGTTTCAATGTTCTGTGGACAATAAAAGAAAATGTGTATGATGGCAAACACACATGCTTTCCCATCCTCAGTCAGGATACAAATGATAATTAAAGTCCATGAAACTGATTAATTAGACCTTAAGGGGATATTTCTATTTGTTCTGAATGTTGCTTTTGACTAAGAGAGAATTAAAATTCCAGAATGCTTGGGCTCTTGAATGTTCCTTTCCTTTTCAAAACCTTGTCTCAGCTTGTAGCTGCTTTGGCAATATTTTGCCAGCAACTGAAGGAAAGAGAATATTTTTGCCACAGCATTTGTCTCCATTTCAGCAATGAAAATGTAAACGTTCGAAGGCACTGGCAGCACAACTCAGATCTGAGGAGGTGATTTTCCTTAAACACCAATCTTCAGTATTGAAAAATGAAGCAATAATATTGATGGAATTTCATATGAACTCCAGGAAACTGTAGTCTTTTAATGAAAAGAAGCAAAAGATAATGAAAGGAAACTGCAAGCGGGCGTCATTAACCAGTGAAGGCTGCATTAAGGAGAGAACAAGCCTTGGCTTCTTTCCCCCAAGCTCAAGGAGGGCTCGTTGGGAACGAAGCGATGAGAGTTTGTATAATACACAGTCCAATCACCGTCTCCTCTCACCACAAATCCCTCATCTGAGAATTTTATATTCTTGAACTCCAGGGTTCTTCTTTGGTAAAGCAAACACATGTATGCTGTTAGTGGTTTCTCTACAATTACAAAGCAATTAGAGTCGTCGAGCACTATTCTAATTGAAGATGTTTAGACATGTACTTTGACAAAGATTAAAAAAGAATCACAGACATTTAAAGAGCAGTAGCTTTTAAGAGTATTTTCTCAATTTTCTGAAAGTTTCTTTTCCATTGTTTATAAGGATAATACAGTTCTTGGCTTGAAAATAGTTTACAGGGAAGGATCATTTCGTACGAATGTTCTGGCGTAAAAACTTCATACATTTGGTGAGCGTGGCACCTCAATCCAGATGAATCTTACAAGTATTTTAATTCTCCTAAGATTCAGACAGTTTCTCTGTGCCTGAACGTTGGAAAGGAGTACATTGGACTAGGTAGAGAGCATCATTCACAGCAATTTGTGCTCTTAAAGTTGGCCCAGATCTTTTGATTCTTCTGCCTGTTGGGGACTCCAGCCAGGTTTTAATTGGATAGTGTTTTCCACATTCTCAACTCAGCAGCCACCTGGCAGAAGTAATCCAAGACCATTAGCAAAAGAAGTATCATTATCTTTTGGTCAATCTGGATAAAGTGAAAAAGATATAGGAGTTGATGACAGACCACGGGCTTTTTCAAACTGTAGTTAAAGAAACCCTTATTTAGACTCAGAATTACACAGAAAGTTATAGATAACATACTACCGAAAGGATACCTTATTTTTATTCACAGGGAAAAAAATCACTGTAATGATTTTTCTCATTAATTTTAAAAGATATTTCTGAGAAAAAAATACCATCAAACTAATTCAAAGCAAAGTCATATATCTAGTACCTTGGGAAAAAGTAGATTATAGTTTCTTCATTGTACCATAGACTGGGCAAAAAAAAAAAAGTAAGATAGACTAGAAGAAAGAAAAACTCTTAAAAGCAGGTTTCCAATGTCCTTATAATTAACATGGAAATAATTATACCAGCAATGGAAATACGCGCTGAACAGGGACAGGGCATGGGGCCAAGATCTTCAGAGTATCAGCATGAAATGACAGAAAATTAATGGGGATGTCCAACATGTATTGACCCTTAAAGATATTTGGTAACAATGTCCTGTTCCTTATCTCTATTTTTGCTGAAGATTCACCTTCATATATTTCTTTCACCAACTGATGTGGTGTCATAGAGAGAAGTGTGGGCAATTTGGATGGCGTATGAGTTAACTTAGAAGCTTGGCTTCTGTAACAAAGATTCAAAAATAACAAAGGGTAAACAGGATAGAAATGAATTTCTTTCTCTGATAATAGCCTGAACATAGAGGTAATCGTGTCAGGGACTCAGACTCCTAATTTCTTATTCTGCTAGACTCAACCCTCATCTTCCAGTTGTGTTCTAAAATAACTACTCCAGCTCCTGCCTTCATGTGAGAAAGTGCCTGTCCCTTTTGTTTAAGGATAGGTGTCAGAATCTTTGCATATCATTTTGATTACATTTATCTAGCCTGAGCTTGGTCACATGACCACACCTTGCTGAAAGGGAGGCTGGGAAATGTAGTCTTTGAGCTGGGAGCTCTGTGCCCATGGTAAAGCTTGGCACGTCTCTTCTTATTTTTCGTGCCCAATTCGCTTACGGTCCTTTAGAATTTCACTTGGCTTTCAGGACTCATATTTTAAGGACAAAACTTCCTTCCAGATACCACTTTATGTGCTTTGGTAAGAGTCCAGGGTGCTTCCTATCTATCTACTATCCTATCTATCTACTATCTAATACGCCAATGGTATTATTTGCCCATCCTTGTCAGTTCCTCCCTGATGGGAATTTCTGACATTAAGCTAAAACTTTATTTCATTTTTGCTTGTTATGAAATTTAGCATGAAACTCAAGTCCCACTAAATGGTGCCCTTCAGAGTCTTCAATTGTTAGGCTTCCTATTAGAGTGTATGTATGTCTATGAGTGAGAGAATAAAAGTGTTATTTTATTGGAGGTGGGCTTGTAATTTGAAAGGACAACTAGAAAAACTGGACAAATTTTTAAAAAATACTTGGAAGGCATCACAGAAAAAGTGAGTCTGTGAAAAACATTGGGGCTCTATCCCAAGAGAAGAAGGAAGCTGAGAGGCAAGGCATATGGGTTCACTTTGCTCCTCAGGTCATCTGTAGATTCTGAAAAGAACCTGAGAAGAGCATTCTTCAGGCTCACAGGATGTTCTCTTTGTGACAATTCATCAAGCTATAAATTTAGAATTTGTGTACTTTTAATAGTGTGTTATACTTAAATAAAAAATACAAAAAGTATTTTGAAATAAATGAAAGAAATTATATAGAAAATAATATAACAAACACCTATGAACTCAAGATTATAAGTATTCTATAATTTTTAAAAATTTATTTTTTCCTTTCTATTTTATAAGAAATAAAAAGGTTTTAGAGATATAGCCAGAGTTCCACCCCCATCTGCATTCCCTTATCCTCAGAGGAAGCACTGTGCCGAAGTTGGTGCACCATTCCTGTGCGTGGATTTGTACTTTTACCGTATACATAGTACACTTTCATAAATTTGATCTAGTGGTTTGGGCTTTAAGTTTCATACAGAATATCACCATGAATCTTTTGCAATTTGTATTTATCACAACATATTATTTTTGAGATCTGTGTTGCTATGCATAGATAAAATTTATTCATGTAGACTCCTATACGTAATTTCAGTGTGTGAATAAGCCAACTTACTATCCATTCCCTTACTGAAATGCAGAAAGCTGGTCTCCACATTTGTGCTATTAAAAACATTGCTGCAGTGAACGTCACTGTCTATATCTCTCTGTTCACATAACAGTTCTCTTAGTAGACGTCTAGGAAGACAAAGACTGGGCAGTGGGGCATACACATCTTCAACCTAACTACATCTTGCCAAATTACTCTCCAGAATGGTTAACATAATTAAACTCCTATGAGCGATGTGGAAAGGTTCTGTGTCTCTACATTATTGCCAGTGCTTGGTATTATCAGGCTAGTTATTATCTTATGTTTGGGGGAGTTTGAAATGGTACCCCAATGTTGTTTTAATTTATATTTTTCTGATTACTAATGAGGTTGAACGCATTTTCTTTCTTTTTTTTTATTGAGGTAACATTGATTTACAACATTGTGTAAATTTCAGGTGTACATCATTATATTTCACCTTCTGCATAGATCATCGTTGAACAGGTTTTCCCTATGTTCACTGGCCATTATTTTTTTCTCTTTGTGGAGTGTGTGATAAAAATTGACCATTTGTCTATTGGATAAATTGCATTTTTCTTACTGATTTTTAGGAGGTTTAAAAATGTGTTCTGGAACTTTATTCTTTGTCTGAGAAGCAAGTTGCAAATATCTTCTCTGATTCTGTGACAAATCTTTTTGTCAAGGTGAAGCTTTTATGATTATTAAAAGAAGTTTTTATTATTAATGACGATGTAGTCAAATTTGTCATGCTTTACATCTTTGTATTTTTCACTATCTTAATTAAGAAATAATTCATTATTCCAATGGCATTGCTTTTTCTTGTGATACTTTTAAAGTTTTACTTTTCAAATTTGAGTCTTCAATTCATCTGCAGTTAATGTTTGTGTATGATGTGACATACAAGGTAAGTTAGTATTATATCTATAACACCATACCAGTAAAAGAAGATTCCATCCGTTCCCCAGTTAATTGAAAAGCCATCTCTACTGCACATCTAGCTCGAATAGATACATACGTCTTTTTAGAACATACACTGTGTTCATCCTTGCATGAAGGTCTGTTTCCTTCTGGTATCATTTCTCACGACCTTCGAGTTCCTTTAATATTAGTTTCATGTAGTAAAGCTGTGTTGGTGATGCATTCTCTCAGCTTTTGTTATATGAAAATGTCTTTACTTGCCTTTATTTTTAAAGACTGTTTCCACTGGACATAGAATGCTAGGTTAACAGGGTTTTTAAAAAATCTCTTAGTACTTTAAAATGTTATTCCATTATCTTCCGGTTACATTGTTTCTAATGAGATGTTAGCAGATTTTTAAGATCATTTTTTCCCTTTATTTTTTTTTTCTGGCTGCTTTTAAGATTGTTCTATTTATCTTTGATTTTTGGCCTCTTGATTATGATGTGTCTAGGTGTGGTTTTCTTTGTGTTTATTCTGCTAGGAGTTTTTAAAGTCTTTTAGAAATATGGGTTTGTAATTTTCCTCAAATTTGGAAAGATTTTAGTCAGTATTTCTTCAAATGTTTTTTCACCCCAATCTCTCTCCTTTCTTTCTGGGTTTCCAACTAAACATATATTTGCTTCTTGTGCCACAGGTCACTATGGCTTTATTTATTAATTTCACTTTTTTTCCTCTATGGGTCTAAATTCAGATAGTTTCTGTTGACCTATTTCAGATTCACTAATATTTTCTTCTGTAGTTCCCAATCTACTTTTAAGCACATCTAGAAATTTTTTTAAATTGTAGACATTGTATTATTTTAGTTTTGGAATTTCTGTTTGGCTCATTTTTGTAGTTTCTGGTTTTCCGCTGAGCTTGCCCACCCATTGTCTTGTTACAGCCAGCTTTTCCATTAAACCCTTGAACATAATTCTAATCACTGCTTTAAAATCTGTGTGTGCTAATTCCAACATCTGTCTCACCTCTGGCTGTTTCTATTGACTGCTTTCTCTTGTAGTTTGAGTTGTGCTTTCCTGCTTCTTTATATGCCTAGTAATTTTTTATTGTATGCTCAGCTTTACGGATGCTACATTGTTGAGAGTTTTGCTTATATTGTCTTCCTTTAAGCAGTGTGGAATTTTACGGTGGATCAGCTTGGTCCCATTGAAGCTTGATTTTAGACACTTTAGGTCTGTTTAGTCTACAATAGCCCTTACTCTGGGGCTGGAGCGGCTCTGCTCCTGAGGCATGGTATTTCTGGGGTTTCGACTGACTGCCTGTGTTGTTTGTGAGGTCTCTCCACTCTGCCTTGTCAGAACTCCAACGTTTCCTAGTACTCCGTCACTCTAGGAATCCCTCTTTTGTTCACAATCCCCCAGAAGCTGGTCTCTGCCAGGCATCCCAGACTCTTGCTTTCTGCACACACAGCTTGGTATTTGGCTAAAGAGTCCAGAGAAGCTTCTGGAAATTCCTGGGCTTCTTTCTCTGATTAGCTCTCTCCTGATACCTTGCTCCCAAAATCCCAGCTACCTTAGCAGCCCCAAACTCCAATATCTGCATTCTCCATCCAGGCCTACCATTTTTCTCTGACAGGTCCCTGCTTCCCTTTGCCACAGTATCGAGAGTGCCCTCAGGCAGAGAACTGAGTGAATGCGGGGCTCACCTTATGTGCGCTCGTCTACTTGAGAATCAGGGCCTGATGTTGCCTGATGTCCAATGCTTGAGAACAGCTTCCTCATATATTCTGTTTTATAGGTATTTATATTGGGAAGATGAGTGTGATCCTCGTTACTCCATGACAGCCAGAATTAAAGATGTCTACTTATGAATTTTGAAGTCTCTATTATATCTGAATTCCTGCCTCTTCTTTTACTTCTAGCATTGTAATTTGTACCATCTCATCTTTTTTCTTGGGTAATCTAATTAGGGTTGACTATTTTTCTAGTATCAATTATTTGTTTTTTTCCTATATTCATAGAAATTACTTGCTCATTTTTTAAAATCTTTTGAGTTGCATGCTTGGCTCATTAATTTTCAATATATTTTTATCTTCTAATTTGTTCATTTAAGACTAGGAAGTTCCTCTAAGTTCCACTATTACTTGATCCCAAAGTTTTGATGTGTAATATTTCTATTATCTGTTCTAAGTATTTTTAATCACACTTTATTTTTGCTTTTTTTTTTTTTTTGTGGTGGTGGTAAATAAAATTCGACATTTTAACCGCGTACAATTCAGTGATATTAAGTTCACTCAAAATGTTGTGCTACGATCTCCACTGTTCCTTTCCAGAACTCACTCAACTTCCCAGGCAGAAACTCTGCACCCACTAACCATAAGGTCCCATTCCCATCCTCTAGCGCCTATTATCCTCTATTCTTCTTCTCTTTGCTTTGTGAATTAGTAAATATGTATGTCTGTGTGTGTGCTTTGATTTACAAACATGGGTTTTCTTTTTATAATTGCTTTCTAATTTCATTGCTATCGCAGACTTTTTCAGTGACCTACCGATAGTCTTTAGGCCCTATTATTTCATTGTGCTCCAGAGAATTTCCAATTGCCATTGTCTGCTTCTTTGAGCCAGAGAGCTTTTTCTGGAACCATGGCAGACTGCTCTGCCCACATATAGGTAGGGAGGAAGTGTTGGAGAATTAGTATTCCCTGGGACAATCACTGGCCAATGACTGATGGGAGTTTGTGCATGAACACCCCCGTGCCCTCACTTTTGGGGTGGGAAAATTTTGAGACATGGTGACACCATTTACCAGAGTTTCTCTACGAGATTGCCCTCCCTAATGTGGGTGGGCCTTATCCAATCAATTGAAGGCTTGACCAGAACCAAAACGTGCTCTCACCAGTAGAGATTCTCTGCCGGTCTTCCAGCATCAGCCTTCTGCCTTATGCCTTCAGACTCAAAGTTGGACTGAAACTTACATCATTGACTCTCCTGGTTCTCAGGCCTTCAGACTCAGACTGGATATCCTTGGCTCTCCTGGGTCTCCAGCTTGCTGGCTGAAGATCCTGGGACTTCTCAGCCTCTATAACCCCATGAGCCAATTCCTGGTAATAAACCTCTGATGTACATAATATATATACTAGAACCAATATAAAATAGAACCAATAAGACAGCTATGTTTCTTCACTGAATTGCCTTTTCTCCTTGATCAAAGATCAGTTGGTTGTATTTGTGTGGTCTCCTTCTGGCCTCTTGATTCTGCTTCATTAGTCTATTTGTCTATTGCTTGTCTATTCTCTCACCAATACCACGTTGCCATGATTGCTGTAGCTTTATACTAAGTCTTGAAGTCAGGTATTATGAGTCCTGCAACTTTGTTCTTTTTCTTCAGTGCTTTACTTCCTTTTTCCTCTCTCAAGCTCCTGCTCTTTGCTTGCGCTTACTAAACAAAGTGTCAGCATTGGAATCCTCGCCTTGTGTTCTGCTTTAAGAAAGACCAGAGTTATAGATTGAACGTTTGTGTCCCCCCGAAATTCGTTTGTGGAAATCCTAACCCACAGTGTGGTTGTCGTTGGAGATGAGGCCTCTAATGAAGTAACTAAGGTTAAATGAGGTCATAAGGGTAGGGCCCTGATTTAACAAGATTAGTGTCCCTATGAGAAGAGACACCAGAGGTTTCTCCTTCCCTCTCCCTCTGTCTCTCTCTCTCTCCCTGCGTGTATGCATTGATGAAAGGCCGTGTGAGGACATAGTAGGGAGGCAAACAGCTACAAGCCAGGAAGAGAGGTCTCAACAGAAACTGACCCTGACAGCTTCTTAATCTTGGATTTCTAGCCTAGAGAACTGTGAGAAAATAAATTTCTGTCATTTAAGCCACCCAGTCTTATATTTTGTTATGGCAGCTCAAGCAGATTGATACAACCAGAATAAGACAAAGTATAACTTTTGTAAATATGAAATACCTGGATTTTGTTTTCTTAACCTAATCTGGTAATCCTTGTCTTTTAACTGATGTGGTTAGTTCATTTAAAGTTATTCTATTCCCGATAGTTTTCATTTCTATCACTTTATTTTCTGCTTTCTATAGCCTATATTTTTCTTTTCCTCCTCTCAAAACAAGTATTAGACTGATTTATTTTCCTTAAGTCTCTCTTTCCTTTCTTTGGTTAGGAAATTATGCATTTAATCTTTACGGTTTTATGGTTCACCCTTTCATTTTAAACAGGCATGCCTCTCTAAACAAAGTCCAAAGTGAATCCATAATTTTATGTGGAATGTGAATCCACATTTCCAAATATTGCGAGGACTTTAGAAACTTTATCTCTGATTATACTCTTTTTCCTTATATGTAATTCTCCTCAGATTTTTACTTTAAGTCCGTTCTTATGACCCTCACATTGTTCATAATTATTCTCATTTTTTACACTGTTGACATGTGTTTAGGTTTACCCTGCCCTTGCCAACTGCTTTGCCCACTATTGCTTTTGGAAACTCTTCTTCCTTCTGGGTTCAATTTTCTTCTTTCTGGGGTAAATCCTTTAATAATTGCTTTAGCAAGAATATGTGGGTGGTAAAGTCTCTGTGTCTTTTTTGTCTAAAATTGTCCTTATTATGCTTTCGCTCTTGATTGATAGTTTGTCTAGTTTATAATTCTAGGTTGACAGTTATTTTTTCTCAGCAGTATGAAAATATTGTTCAATTGTGCTCTGGTTTCTATTGTTAACGTGAGAAGTCTATTGTCAATAGTTATTCCTTTATTTATCTTACTTAGAAGTTTTTATCCTTGGATCTAAGATTTCATGTTTTTCACCAATTTTATAAAATTCTCAGCCATCATCTTGCTAATATTTGACTTTTTATCATGTTTTTCTTTTTCCTTGTGAACGTTTAGTAGACATATGTTATTCCTTCTCATTCTCTCCTGCATGTCACAGAATCTCTCTTTCTTGGTTTTAATTTATCTTCCTCAATTGCATTTACTTAATTTCCTCAGGTCTGTCTTCTACTTCAATAATTTTACTTTAGCTGTTTCTAATATGCTCCATAAGCTGTCGATTGCTTAACTTTAAATGTTTCATTTGATTCGTTTTAATCTGCTTGGTTTTATTTGTTTCCTATGTATTTCTTATAGTTTTGATTCTTTTTGTTACCTTTAATTATTTGAACACAATAATTTTATCTTCTCTAGTACAATATGCTATAATGTGAAAATATTGATCTAATGCTGCTTCTCGCCTGTCTTTAGTTTCTCACCCATTTTGGATCATTTACTTGTGGAAGCTCGACTTGAGAGGCACTGTATCTGTGGGAGCCATGGAACACACATGCTGTGGAGTGGTGTTGTCTTTGTGTTTAACAAATGTCCCAGAATTATCATAGATACAGGAGCACATTGATGCGAATTTCTCAGTTTGGGGGTTCCTAAACCTTGGGAAACTTGGGAGCAGTGTAAATTTGAACCCCACATTTGTGCATGGAACAGACCTATAGTATGGATTAGGAACTTAGGCAGAGATAGATAAACTTTCCTGTGGCTTTCTTGTGCCCCCAGGCACAGCTTTTTTAGTCCTGGATTTTACTGAGACACAGCCCTCCCAGGTTTCCGGCTCTCCCCTCATGGGCTTGCAGGATTTATTCTGTTATGCTGAGGATCTTAAAATAAAAGCTCTTAAAGTACTTGAACAGCAACACCCTAACCTCTGTTCTCCCACACAAACACCCACCCACCCCAGGTTAACCAACCAGCGAAGCCTCTGCTGTGCCTCACGGGATCACTCCCTGCTTTTCAGATTCTCTGCTCCCTGGGAGTTTTTATTACTTTTCCTGGTATCTCAGCTATGCATTTTGAACAATGTTCTATTTTACATGCTTAGGGGAAGGAGTTCAGATAAATGAATTCACATTATTTAAGGAATGGGAAAGCCTGAATTTGCTTCTTTAAATGTCTCAAATTTTTAAGAGTTTGATGAAAGTCTATGCCAGATCTGAAGTTCCTTGATTATTTGGTCCACATAAATGACACACGAGAAACAGTCATGGAAGCCCAGTTGTGATGACTACAGAGCAGGGCCTGACGCTTCCCTGGAGTACGTCTCTTGGGAAGGGCTTTCTTACCGTCAGTAACCCTGTTAGTAGCTTGAATCACTGCACAAGCACTCACATTTCATTAAAAACTCAAGTCTTCATGAATATATAGAAACCACACCCCATTTGGGGATCCAATTAAGATGTGGGATACATTAATTAAGTATATTTTATGTTTACTAACTGTATCATACACTGATTTGAGTTTGTGGCTTTTTTGTCCCGAGAATGTGAGATGGGATGGAGTTTCACAGCTGTTTAGTCTCCTTTAAAGCAGCAGAAGTGTATTAATGAGATAAAGGACGATATTGGCAAGAGACAATTCACCTTGAGTCGATAACGCATGGGTCCAATGTCTGTCTCTTCGTTAGTTTATAAGCATCCTCAAGGCAGGCAAAGTGCTGTATTTATCTCAGAATCTCTGGAATAGAGCATCAAGTCTGCCACGTAGTAGGTGCTAAATAACAGTGGAAAGAAGAGAGGAGAGAGGATGGGAGGAAAGGAGAGATAAGGAAGGAAGGAAGGAAGGAAGAAAGAAAGGAAGGACGGGGGAAGGAAAGGAGGAAGGGAAAAAGGAAAGAAGGAAGGGAGCAGCTTCTGCCCGTCACTATGATACCTACAGAGAAAGAGGAAACCTAGCTCACTTCCAGAACCTGAGTGTCTAGGGCATAAATGCAGGTGTCCTTAAGAATTACTTCAAATTCTTAAGTTCAGTGAAACCTTGCAGATTCCATCCATATGATTAAGATTTTTAACTGCTTGCAGCATAGATTGCATAAGAATCTCTTAAGCTACATGTCTGAACTGGAGGAATTTGTGTTCTCAGTGGAGTATGGTACTTGCAAGTCTCCATGAGAGTTGAGGAGCATGCCGCCCATGTCAGCAAATCATGTTACTTGGATGAGTGAAATATTTCTGAGCTGCACCCGTGTTTTGAGAGATATTTCTTCCTTTCTTAATGACCTAAACTTCATTTTCATCCTGACCCATTTCTTATTAGTTCCTCTGTCTTTTCTTTTGGTAAAAACTAAATTTCAGACACAGGTAGAAAGTTCTTGTCTTCTTCCTGCTTTTGCAGAGATCATCGACTGCATACATGTTTCTCTTCAAGGGGAGGAGGTATTATGACTGAATTGTACCTTCAATAAATGTCTTTCCAGTTCAGGAGAAAAATTTCCTTGGTTTAGACAGGGCATTTTAGCCACATCCAAATGAAATAATAAATGTGAAAGCACTTTGAGAGTTAAACGCCCTGGCGAGTCGTTACTATATAAATGTGGTGAGCAATCCACTCTGCACTAGGATGTGGGATAAGGATGGCCAGCCACAGATAGAAGCACAGCCAGAAGCTAATGCAGCGTGGAAGGTGGGATCCTACTCTGCTCAAACTGCCTCCCCCTGTCTTAGTCTGGACTGCTGTAACAAAACATCATAGACTGCATGGCTTAGAAACAAAAGAAATTTCTCTCTCACTGTCTGGAGACTGCAAGCCTATGATCAAGGCTCCAGCGGATTCAGTATCTGTGAGAGCTCACTTCCTAGTTCACAGATGGTCATCTTCTTCTTGTGTCCTCACATGGTAGAAGAGGGCAGGGAGCTCTCTAGGACCTCTTTTGTAAGGGTACTAGTACTATTCATGAAGGTCCCACCCTCATGACCTAATCACCTCCAAACACCATCACACTAGGGATTAAGTTTCAACATATGAATTTTAAGGGGACACAAGCATTCAGTCCATAACACTCTCAAATGTGCAAACCACTGCCCAAAAGTTTCAATGTAGAGGGATTAGCAGCAATTAAAAAAAAAAGAAGAAGAATGCACTGTGTTCTGAAAGGAACCCCAAAGGAGGAAAGATTAGGGCCATCGACCAGAGAATACTTGGTTCTCAATTTTTGATATTCCATTTTGAGGACAAGGTGGGAGGGGTAGGGTCATCTGGTCATAGGGTTCCGGTTGCTCCTGATGTCACTTCCAGCCTTGGCAAATTTGACTGGGAGAATATGTTTGAATAAAAGACCGTGCTCTCTATTTCCCTCATCCCACCATTATTCTCTGTTTCCTCATCTGCCCTACTCACATTTCCTTTAAATGCATTTTAAAAATAATTTTTAATACAGCTTTATTGGCTTCCCATCAAAACAGCCATGTTTCTTCAAGTGTGATCTGTAAACCTCTGGTGATTCCAGGGACTAGACCATCAATTTCCCAGTTTCGGAAGATAAAGCATCGATAATAAGATACTAATAATATCACAGCATAGAATGTGCAAGAGCTTGCATAGTTGTTAGTATACATTTTGCTTCATATTTGGCTAAAACCACTGATGAATAGAGTTTGAACCATTTCTCAGCATATGCGGAACATATATGAAGGAAAAGTGATCAACATATTTTTTATTATGTTAATATTGAAAAGCCACGGCATAGGAAGAGAACATTTTACAATAGCTAACAAATAGTTAAATATGATTCATGAAGTAGGTGTATTGGCATCAGGACCAAAGGACACCATTCATATGTGCTGCTGTGGACATTAAAGAAGATTAAAGTACTTCAATGCTGGAATCCTGCTGTTTGCAAAGAGAACAGTTGGCAGAATATTTCCTGATCTTGATCTAATATTGAATATTATTATGTTCCAGACAACGAGCATATATTTTTTGGTCTAATGAGAAAAAAAGTCTAAATAGGCATCTTGTGTTAAAACCTTGCCTCTTTTCGTTAAAGTTGGGGCCGCCAAGGGGAAAGTTATCATAAAAGCTTCTGAAATGAAGAAAGTGAAAATGATCATTTCTCTATGACATTGATGATGTCAATAAACACCAGGTCAGTGGTTTCAAGTGTTTTTTTCAAGAGGCATATCTCAGAATATACTCAATATCTTGAAATAGACTGAACTCATTACTTGTGGGTTGAAATAGCACAATTTGTAATGCTAAGTAAATGATACCAGGATTTCTGATCAAGATCAAAGTAAGCTAAATATTTGAATCTTTACTGATACTTTATGGCTTTTTTTTTTCCAAGATGGGGCTGGTGTTAAATATTTATGTTACGGTAGCCTGTAAGGGTCTTGATGATAAACTTAATAAGTTAAGACTTGAAGGAAGTGAAAGAGCAAGCCATATGGATGTGTTGGGGGAAAAACACTCTACTCAGAGGAAACAGTAAGTGCAAAATTTCTGAAGCAGAAACATGCTTGGTGTCCTCAGGGAACATCAAGGAGATCATTATAGATGGAGTATAGTGAGGAAAGGAGAGATTAATAGTTGGTGAAATCAGAAGCAGCAAAGGATCTGGATATAGTGAGCACTTTTGCTTTTACTGTGAGATGAGAAGTCATTGGAGGATTTTGAGCAGAGGAATGTTTATTTCCTTCTTAACGAGTTCACTCTGACTGCTGTTTGAGAACAGACTGAGAGTGGCAAAAGCAGAAGACAGGAAACTAACTGGAGGCTATTTCAGTAATTGAGGCAAGAAAAGATGGTGGCTTATACCAGAGCAGACGCAGTGGAGGTGGTAAGAAATGGTTGGATTCTGGACGTATTTTCAGTCGTATAGTCAATAAATGTTTATTGAACATTTATGTACCTGGTCCTATCTTGAGTACTAGAAATGCCATGCTGAGCCAAAAAAAAAACAAAAAACAGAAAAAAAAAAGACAACAAACCGCCATGGTCTCTATTCTCCTTGAGTTATGGTCTGTTTGGAGATGGGAGGTTTGGAGTGGAAGCAGCAATATAGACGTAAACAAATAAGCGAAATTAATTTCCGAGAATAATACGTACTGTGAAACAAGTTAACCAGTGAAATATGAAAGAGTGCCTGGGTGGGGGGTGGGGGGTGGACTTAGTTTGTATGTCCAGCAAAGGTCTCTCTGAGGAAGAGGTGACCTATCCTCTTGGATCTGAATGATGAGAAGGAGGCAGCCAAGTGAAGATCTGGTGGATAACTGTTCCAGGTAGAACTAACTACAAGTTCACAATCAAAGAGCTTGCTCAACAAACAGACGTAAGTCCAGTAGCGTGGCTGGAACATAGTGAAGGAACAGGACAGGGGTGGGAAGTGAGACTCGGGAGGAAGATTCTGAAGGACATTGAAGACCATAAAAAGGAATTTGGATTTTATTCCAAGTATTTTAGAAAGCCTTTGGAAGACTTTAAGGAAATGGCATGATCTACTTTACATTTTTAAAAGATCTCTCTGCCTACTTTGCAGAGGATTGATTCTACTGTAGACATACAAGTGGAGAGCTCAAGTGAGCAGTAGGAAACATGAGTCTGAAGCTCAAGAGAGTAGTCAGGCTTGAAGAAACAAATTAAGGAGTCATCAAAGTATGGATGATGTTCAAAGGAAGGAGCTAGGTGAAATGACTTCCGGAGCGAGCGTAGGTGGCAGAGTCAGGACCTAGAGGACTGCTCGGTCTCCTTCCAGAGACCACTGATTTATCTGCCTCTCATCATGGCAAGACTCTCTGGTTCTTGTCTCCCATTCTCCCCTCAACTCACTCCAGTCGGACATCGATCCCCACTGCTCTACTGAATCTGTCCCTGTTATGATCACCATTCCTTCCCCGAAGCGCAAAGTGAATGGGTTTCAGGAGGAATAGCGGGCAGGTTTCGAAGGAATAGTAGGCAGGAGATTTGGGGAGAATTAGAGCAATACTCAGTGATAGGACTCCAACAGAGAGAGAGCAATGCCTCCTACAAGTAAGGAGTGACAAATTAAAGTGTGGAGGAGAGTTTCCACCATACTTGAGAGCAAATTCCAGAAACATTGTGGCTTGGGTCTGACTTCTCAAATTTCAACTTCTTGCTTATATTTCTGGTGACCATCTGCTCCCGGATTCCGTAAGGCCAAGCTCCACTATTAATCCCTCTGACTTCAAGTTGGGGCCCCCCAGTGCTATGCCAGCCTGGCATGCCACCTGCCATCTATTGCCAGGTCTTACAGATGCTATATTCTGCCTGCCTCTCTCTGACTCCTACACATAGATAGGTTTCTTTCCTTTCATCTCTTGTATAGTTCTAGTCCCAATTCCTGACTTCTTTCGTCTACACATCTTGCAATAATTAATGAGGTTTTGGTCAGCCATGTCTTTCAATATGACATTTACTATAACTATTCCAACTTAGTGTCCTCTTACAGTATTCTTTAGGGTCTAGAAGATAGCTTACGAGCACTGAATTTTAAATCTCTCACTCAATGCACTGTAAGAATTCACTTCCCTTAAAAGACCCCTGGGCTCAGTTTAGTACACACCTTGTGATTGAGCCAGGTAAGTCCCCCAGTAAAGGTTGTGCCCCTCTGTTAAGCACATACTCTCATATGTTTATCAAAATTCATAGAAGCAGAAAAGGGAAGAAATAGTGACCAAAGAGAAGAGAACTTGGTAATAAGGTCTTTTCCATATCTTTTACTGGGAAAGCCTGGCCCCAAATTTGGTGGACAGTAAGGTCTTTCTGCTAATTGTAACTCTTCTTCCTAGAGTCTTTCTGGGGGAGTTACCAGGAGTCGAAAGCAAATGTCATTCTAACCTTGAAATACCAACTTCTCTACTCTATTATTTTGAACTGACAATTCAATATATTTTCACTGAATTACGTAGTCTGCTATTTATTTAAAGCTTGTTATAGGTTGAATTGTGTCCCCTCAAAATTTGTGTGTTGAAATCCTTTTTTTTTTTTGCTGAGAAAGGTTAGCCTTGAGCTAACATCTGTGCCAATCTTCTTCTATTTTATATGTGGGTTGCTGCAACAGCATGGCTGACAAGTGGTGTAGGTCTGCACTCAGGATCCAACCCACGAACCCAGGCTGCCAAAAGGCAACGTGCCAAATTTAACCTCTACATATGGGTCAGCCCCATATGTTGAAATCTTAATCTCCTGTATCTAGGAATGGGACCTTGTTTGGAAATAGGGTCATTGCAGATGTCATTAGTAGGGCGGGCCCCTAATCCAATATGACTGATGTCTTTAAGGGGAATTTTGGACACAGACACAGGGAGAATGCCGTGTGAAGATGAAGGCGGAGATTACAAGCCAGGGAACACCAAAGACTGTCAGCAAAACACCCAAAGCCACGAGTGAGGCAGGGAACAGATTCTCCTTCTCAGCCCTCGGAAGGAACCAACCCTGCCAACACCTTGATCTCAAATTCCAGCCTCCAGAACTGTGAGACAATAAACTTCCATCGTTTAAGCCACCCAATTTGTGGTACCTTGTTATGGCAGCCCTAGCAGAATAACGCAAAGCTTGAGCAGACATCAATTACATTCTCTACAATATTTTAATAACGTTTTCCATCTTGCATTAATAAAAGTACAGCACAATTTGTGTGCATTTCGGAATTTTGCCAGCACAAACCCTCACCTCATCAAAGTCACCACAGGGAGGAAGCGAAAACAAGCCGAGGTGTGTGTATGCAAACACAGGCTCGCTCTTCTGAAGAAACTGAAGGAGCACTTCTTAATTTAGGCACATTTCCAAAGAGGCTAAAGAAAGAAAATCACATTTAAAACAAACATTTACCCCTGTTGCTAAGTAAATGCCTCGCAACATTACTATAGTATCAGACATGAAAATTAAGCCCAAATTATGCAGTTGACTCTAATGCTGTCTATTCAGGCCCTAGTGACAGACAAAGAGAAACAGTTGCGTTTGGGTATGATAATTGGTTGGGGATGTGCAGATTGCATTTAAAAGTCATGTCAGGACACTTTTGCATATCAGGAAACAATCTCATTAACACATTTCATGAGACACTTGTGTTGTCAAAGAATCTTAACTATCCCCAAGACCTTGAAGGAAGACTAGAATACAAATCACTTCAGTAATAGAAAAAATCAATCATCTTTGTATTGCCATTGGTGTTGTCAATCTCATAATTTTATCTTTATTAATATTTCATCATCATTTTATTAGAATAATTACAACTTTACAGTAAAATAAAAATATGTGCTTATGGAAATATGGAACATGGAAGTATATTTCTTCCATTCACAGTGGAATCGACTGAAATCAGGAGTGAAGGAGTGAGATGGAGATAGGATGTGAAAGAAAAATACTGATTTCTTGTTTGTTGTTTTCAAATTTATACAAAACCCAAAGGATGAAAACCAGCCCAAACAACAGGTAACCTCCCCAAACTTGATCTGATAGTTTGGCTTCTTGAAGCTTGTACTGAAAGAGACATTAGGTTCCACACAGCTGACTTTGGAAATCACTGCTCCTGATCTGACCCCACATTCGGGATCTGCCCCACCCCCACCCCACCCAGCCCCGCAGAGCTCAAGACTCAAGACTCCTCCTGAGCAATTCAGACGGGACCAAGCAGCGTGTGGTGTCCACCCAGCCGGAACCTAAGCAGCCTCATTTCCAAAGCCTGTCTGTTAGCACTAAGGTCAGGGTGAGTCATGGGCCCCCCTGCTCACCACCCAGCCTGTTTAGGAGCATTGCTGTCATTTTAACAGCTAGACCTGCAGGCAACACGTACTCTGTTATGATAGGACACAGAGTGCTCACCTCGTCTAGGATCTGATTGGCAGAGCAGCCTTAGTACTTAATAATAGTTCTTAGAAATGTTTACAGGACACCGTGTTTTGCACCACCGTGTAAATAAAGCAAACTGGGAAGCCGTGCCCCGGCTGTGGGGAGCTGGAGGACAGTCGGCAACTTCAGGTTTCCCAGGAAGGGGCAGTCTCTCTCTTTATTCTAAGCACTAGAGAAGAAGCCTTCAATTTCAATGGGAGCAAGAAAGATGTGGATGAGATTTAATGAGCTTAGGGTTCTAAAACAAGAAGAATGGTTTGTCTTTCTTAATCGAATTCAGAGTCTCCTTGGGGAATTTTAAACAACGACAAGATAGATTTATCCTTCCCCCATTTTGGAATACTTAGATTCAATGCACCTTGAAAGACATCAAAGAGATGTGTAAGACCAACAGGTGCCTCAGGATTTCAAGACTAGGACTTGCTTGTTCACTTCTGTTGTTATGAAATCTCTGTGGATCTGTGGGGAAGAAATTAGTCATTCCAACTCTTACTCGATGAACACCTCACATCGCACCTGTGGGTGTTCTTCCTTTGGGTGTTTTTTTGCTGCTAATTCTCTTTAATCTCCTCTTTCTTCTCTGTGTTTGGCCTTCCAAAACTGGCTCTGCACCATACATTCAAATATTCCTCTTGTGGACAAAAAACTAAAATTAAAGAAAACAATTTGCTTCCAAAGACAACTTAATACTGGGCCGGTCCGGTGGCGCAGCGGTTAAGCGCACACGTTCTGCTTTGGCAGCCCAGGGTTTGCCAGTTCGGATCCCGGGTGCGGACTTGGCACCGCTTGGCAAGCCATGATGTGGTAGGCGTCCCACGTATAAAGTAGAGGAATATGGAGACGGATGTTAGCTCAGGGACAGTCTTCTTCAGCAAAAAGAGGAGGATTGGCAGCAGTTAGCTCAGGGCTAATCTTCCTCAAAAACAAAATAAATAAATAAAACAGCTTAACACTTTCTTGCCTTCAAGCTTAGTAAGTTCTCATACAAAGAAAGATCCAAGAACTCTCCCCATTGCTATACTTTATCTTAGTTTATTGAACATGTTAATTGAAGGAAGCATTTTCATGATCGGACATATTCAGGAATAGTGAGGGAAAAAGAAATTTGGATTTGAATAAGGGCTCACTAAAAAGGAAACGGATGGAAAAATCAGCTTAGTATGAAGTTATGTTAATTTCAAATCCAAACTCAGAAGGGCAATACAATGCTTTAAAAAACTGGAAGTTAAGCTTTGAAATCCCTGAATTCTCATGTTCCCAATTAAATTCCAGATTTATTTGTGATTCCGTGATTGGTCCAGCTTGAGTAGAAGTAGGGACAAGGAGAAACGACATTTCTGTTCTCATGTTTCTCTTCCTTGTGAGTCTCAGTGATGAGTAGTGGGTGTAAGAGGGCAAATGGTTTTGGCCAATAGAAGAAAATTTGGAAAGCTTCTTGTTGTCCCCTATGTCTAGTTTTTAAATTATTTCATTCAATGGACAAGATTTGATAATGATCGTTCAAAGAGACAACCCTTTTCCCTCCCAGATGTGCCAGGAACTCCCACAATCACAGTGTCCTTAATTCAAATGTCATTATTAAATCATCTTTTCAGTAGTGCCACAAAAATTTGTTGAGCACATACTGTGTGCCAGATATCATTCTAGACCCAAGGTTACAGCTGTGAAACATTTGAGGAAGTGACCTTCTATTTCTTAGTTTCTTGAATGTTTTTATCATGAAGCGGTGTTGAATTTTGTCAAAGGCTTTTTCTGCATCTATTGAGATGATCATGTTGGTTTTGCCCTTTATTCTACTGATATTATGTACTATATTAATTGATTTTCACATGTTAAACCAAACCTAGATTTCTGAGATAAATCCCACTTGGCCATGGTGTATAATTCTTTTTGTATGTTGCTGGATTCAGTTTGCTAGTATTTCATGTGTGTGTGTGAGGATTTTTGTGTTTATATTAATGAAATAAGGTCTGCAGATTTTGTGTGTGTGTTTGTGTGTGATGCCTTTGGTTTTGGTATCATTGTACTACCGGCCTCACAGAAGGATTTGGGAAGTCTTCCCTCCTCTTCTATTTTTGGAAGAATTTATGAATAATTACTAATAATTCTTTAAGTATTTGGTACAATTCTTCAGCGAAGCTATTTGGGTCTGGGTTTTTCTTTGTGAGAAGTTTTTTGATTACTTATTCAATTTCTCTTCTTGTTATGTATCTATTCAGATTGTCTATTTCTTCTCAAGTCAATTTAGGTAGTTGTGTTTTTCTAGGAATTTGTTTCATTTAAGTCATCTAATTTATTGGCATACAATTGTTCATAGTATTCTCTTGTAATCCTTTTTATCTCTGTAAAGTTGCTAATAATGTCATCTTGTTCATTTCTGACTTTAGCAATTTGAGTTTTCTCTCTATTCTGTTTTTCTTGGTCAATCTAGCTAAAAGTTTCTCCATTTTGTTGATCTTTTCAAAGAACCAACTTTTTATTTTGTTGATTGTCTCTATTGTTTGTATATTCTCTAAATGTCTTAAAGTGGATGTGTAGGTTACTGATTTGAGATATTTCTTCTTTTTTTCTTTTTTTCTTTCTTTTTTTTTTTTGTGAGGAAGATTAGCCCTGAGCTAACATCTGCTGCCAATCCTCCTCTTTTAACTGGGAAATATTATCCCTGAGCTAACATCTGTGCCAATCTTCCTCTACTTTATATGTTGGACACCTGCCACAGCATGGCTTGATAAATGGTGCACAGGTCTGCACCTGGGATCCAAACCTGTGAATCCTAGGCTGCTGAAGCGGAACACACAAACTTAACCACTACACCACTGGGCCAGCCCCTAAAGATATTTCTCCTTTTTTAACATATATATTTATAGCTATAAATTTCCCTCTAAGTACTCCTTTACCTGCATCCCATAAGTTTTTATATTTTGTGTCTTTATTTTCATTCATCTCAATGTATTTTCTATTACTATTTCTGATTTCTTAATTGAATTATTGGTTATTCAGAAGAATATTGTTTAATTTTCAGATCTTTATAAATTTCTCAAATTTGTTTTTGTGTTTTGATTTCTAATTTTATTCCATTATGGTTGAGGAGCAGACTTTTATGATCTCAATACTTTTAAATTTTTTTAGAAATATTTTTGATAGAGCTTCTCAAATAGCTCTCCCAAACCAGTGCATATCTCCCCATTATATGACTGTTTAAAATATTCAAATGATTTATAGAACATCAAAGTAAAAATAAAATATCTTTTATAATTCCCTTTTTGAATTTATTTCGTTAATCATTAAAATTAGCTGAAATTATGGTCCTCTTGCTGAGATCATAGAATGATAATTAAAGGTCTCACTTAACACCATGGTCTGTGAAATGTGCTGTGTAATTAAAATATATTATGTGTAATCCTCTTATAAAGTAGGTATTAATAGTCTCATATTGGAAAGGAGGAAATTGAGTCTCAGATTATTTAAGTAACTTGTCCAAAATCACATCAAAAATGAGGAAGTGTTGGGAGCAAGACCCAAACTTATTTTTATAATCATACTCTTCTCCTAAAGCCCAGGAAAAAATTGTTGCTCAGAAACCATGCTTTTCCCTCGTCTTTTCTTGTTTCTGTAATACCCTAGGACCCATCAAGAGTCATATTCAGACTATTCTTGGCAACTATGAACTTTCCTTTTCCATTTCTACTTTTACCTTTTTTCTGTTCCAACTGCATCTTATAATTAGACAACGTGCTGATTGGCTTGTTCCCAAGTGAATTGACTAACAGGCAAAAGGGATTCGGATCCTGTTACATTTAATGCAAATACAGTGATATTTTCCTCATTCCAAATTAGCCCCTTCTTTTCTTTTGAGTTAGCAGGTGCCGCACAAGCATGGTTCTGATTGTGCTGCTTTTACTTTCTCCATGAATCCATCAGAGGGGGGAAAGATTATGTCAACGAAAAATAAAATCATAATGACAGCTGTGTGTGTAAAGCTGATAAGCAGAATCGGAATAAACTAGATGCTGCATTATACAAATTCTTTGGAAAGACATTATTTTATTTTAAAAAGTCACTCTGTATACAGCCGTGTACTGGGGGGGCTTCGGGGAGAAGAAGAAAAAAAAAGAAGTTGGCAACAGATGTTAGCTCAGGTGCCAGTCTTTAAAAAAAGAAAACAGGGACTCTGTTTATCCTATTCAGTAGCAGTTAAATGTTAAGAATGAAATATAAAAAATGCTGAATAATTTGATGGTGAATCTTCGTGAAGGCAGCGGCTGCACATGATCTGTTTTCTATCCCCAGTGTGCTGTGTAGGACTTAGGATCTAGTAAGGCCTCAACATGTGTTTGCCGGATAAACCAGTAAAAAAATGAAATGATTTCAGAAAATAATGTTTTTACTATGCACAACTAAACATGTACCCCTCAATATCCCACCTGAAGAATTTATTCACACATCCCACAAATATTCATTATTTGCCTGTTACATGCCAGACACTGCAAAGGAAGTGGGTCCCCAGAAGTGACCTGGGAAGATGCAGGCTCTGATTTTGTAGACAGTCAATCATTAAACAAATAGTCATAGGAATCATTAGATAAAACTGTGATAATTGGTTCAATGGGAAGTATCTGGTGCTGGAATATCATATAACAGGAGATCCTCATCTGGTCTGTGGAAGGTTTCCCTGAGGAAGAGACATCTAAAGAGATCCCAGAAGGAAGTGAGGAGCTCTATGCCAATGTGTTCTCTCAGGTCTGCACAGTGGATCTTTTTTTTAACTTTTTTTGGCCAGGGTGGGGGGGAGGGGTAGGAAAATTAGCCCTCAGCTAACATCCATTGCCAATCCTTCTCTTTTCCCGAGGAAGATTGGCCCAGAGCTAACATCTTATATGTGGGATGCCTGCCACAGCATGGCTTGATGAGCGATGCCTATGTCCTTGCCCAGGATGCAAACCGGCGAAACCCTGGGCCACCAAAGTGAAGCGTGTGAACTTAACCACTATGCCACTATGCCAACCCTGCATGATAGATTTTATGAGGGGGTTTGTGGGGGTTTGTTTGTTTGTTTGTGTTTAAAGATTGGCACATGAGCTAACAACTCTTGCCAATCTTCTTTTTTTCCCTTCTGCTTTTTCTCCCCAAGTCCCCCCAGGACATAGTTGTATATTTTTAGTTGTGGGTCCTTCTAGTTGTGGCATGTGGGATGCCACCTCAGCATGGCCTGACGAGGAGTGCCATGTCCTCGCCCAGGATCCCAACCAGTGAAACCCTGGGCCTCCGAAGTGCAATGCATGAACTTAACCACGCCATGGGGCCAGCCCCGATTTTGTGTTTTAAAATATTGAATTGTTCTTGCTTTTTAGATGGGGCATCCACTCTCCAGTAATCTATCATGTTCACAGTCGGTCTGGCTGGTACCTGACCTGTGTAAAAATTTATGTTGCCTGTCTGACCCTGAAGGTCTCTGAATATGTGAATATTGATATAGAACCTTGGAACTTGTGGGTTTTTTTAAAACTCAATCTATGGTAAGAAATGCATTCTCGATCTTGGTCCAGTACACACTCTTTTCCTATATGTGTATATGAAAGAACACATCCTGACGACCGATGTGTTCTATTTCATTATTTAAAAAACTCTAGACATGGTGCAATAAGTTCCTTTTATTTCATGAGACAATAATGGGCTATAATATGTAGTTTTAAAAAAAAAAACACTTATAGTTTGAGAACCAGAAGAAAATATTAAACTAGGCCAGCTTTTCATTGCATACTAAATAATAATTACTCACTATAAAGAAAAGGAGACATTTTCTTCCCCCTGCACCTCCCAAACTCCGAGGTCAAACCTACTATAATTCTTGTCCTCACAGCCAGCTCCCCCTGTGCTTGACTACTTTGACCTCTAGAAAGCCACAACACAGGAAATGACGAGCAACAACTACGCCAATTATCCTACTCAATTGCACATAACCTTTCAGAAGGCCCTCTGACTGGACTTCCAGCACTCCCCCTTCATATTGCAAGTCCCAGTTTAGAAGAAGATGCCATAAGGAAAATGAAAGGTCAGGCAGGAGGGGAGGAATCTTAGAATGAGACTCGGTTGGGCCTTTGGGCCAGCTGGTCCTCCTCAATAAAGGAGTTCCTTCTATGGCATTTAAGAGATTAAATATTAAAGTTCTGAAATGGGCCTTGGACCAGCCTGAGCTTCCTGGGGGGTGGAGGAGAAGCCAAAGAATGGACAGTGACATGAGTGAGGTGAGTCTAAAGTCCAGAGACACAGAGTTTGTGACAGGCTACAGGGCCCAGATGCCCATCAAGGGGCACTTTGGGCAACACTGAGGCAAAAATCAGCATGTGATGCTGCCCCTCTGGGAGAGGCCACAATGATCCACCTCCACTATGAGTATCTGGAAACCATTTTCACATATCTGCCCCCCTCACCAACCCTAGCCCCACCCACCCCGTGTTATTGCATTATTTAATGGGATTAAGAAAGCTGGTCTAGCAATGAGGCATCATTCAACACACTCTATTCTGAATAAAAATGTAAAAGAATAATATTTGGAAGGGACACTTTCTGGGTAACTTTAGACAAACAAAATCACTTAATAACCCTCGTGGAAAAGGTTACAGTAAGTTACAAGAGTAGAGGAAGCCATGGTAATTTGGAAGCAATGTATGTTTCTTTGAAACAGATTTAACTAGCAGAAGACACTTGATTTTGTTGGTAATATTGCAACAAATTTCCATGATGAAGTAGGTGAAATGTTCCCATGCTTCGAATTTAGTATAGAACTGTTTTAACACATTGACTTTTCCTTTGTTGGTATTCTAGAGTCAAAACTCAGAGTTTCTCTACAACCCTAGCAGCAACACTTGTATGGAATTCAGGATTGCTGAGGGTCAATTAGACCTCTTTTCAAAAAGTCAGTTACTGCAAGTATTAGAAGGATCTTGATATACACAGCCTCACCCACACCACAGGAACATAGCCTCTACCAAAAGGTGGTTTCTATCAGTTTCTGCTTAATAGGTTTACGTGTGTTTATGTATAGATATGTATAAACGTATGTGTGTGTGTGTGTATATATATATGTAACATGTATATAATTTCAGAGCTCTCCCTGAAGCATGCATGAGGTCCTACTTGACCTTTGCACAGTATATGGTTAGAGTAACCCATTAGGTTGGGCTCTCTGGCAGCCTTCCTTGGTTTTCTGGAGTGAAGTCATCTGCTTTTGCTGCAATTTAGTGTTTATGATTAGTATAACTTGGAAATGTAATTTCACCATTCCAGTCTAGGTGTCCCCCCTGTGTCCATGAACATACACCCTTTCTGTGGCTTTGTCATACCCCTCCTATAGGTGATGTGCTTTGCTAAAGACAGCTTGTCACTTACCTATCGTTGTTCTCAGGCAGTTTCTGTGCCTCTTAGAATAATTGAGAACCACCTGGATTTGTGAAACAAAGTCCATCGGCTTAGCTTCAAATTCTTCTTGCATTTTTCCTACAGGGGATGACATTAGGAAGATGATAGTGATAGCGGAGCAACTCTTGTACCCAATAGCCTAATGGCTTAGCTGCAGGACATAACGACTGCCATGCTCTGCAGTGACGTCCACTGGCATGGGGCAAGGCAAAATGCTGTCCGACTGAGACAGATAGGCCCCCCACTCTTGGAGAATACACATATTTGCTGGGTTATTGTTGGAATAGCTGTGTGAAAATTCTTTAAGCAAGGGGTGGGGCTGGTGATCCATTGCAGACATAGTGCCCAATGGGTCCCTACCTCCCCAGCTCATAATTCTCACAGTTGGCTACAGATGAAAGTCCATAGAGACAGAAGCAGAGATAAAAAGTGCTGGCTAGTTGGACCACTCCTTCCTGTGAGCTCATTCTGTGCATAACGTGAGAGAAAACCTCATGCAAACCCCAGACTTTAGGAGCCACAACCACACGGGCATTCAGAGTCAAGGAGGACCTGCACCTGGAACCACAGCCACACTGCACAAGCCTCTCACGCATTCCCCTGACTTCTTCAACCCTAGAAATAGAGCATCCTATAGACAGCAGCAGCCAGAGCTATCAAGCCAGCCTTCTAGGGGAGAACATGCCTCAGGACAGGCAGATTCTTAATGCAGGAGGTTAGAGGGCGAATGCCTAAGCCGAGTCCAGCATGTCCACCTTACTGAGCTTCCATCTGTCTGGACACCCCCTCCTGTCACTTCCCTGTCTCCAGCCATTGTTTAGACTCCTTACTGAGCTCCTCTCACTACTCTCTCTTTCTTACTCCACTTGAATACTCCTCTTCGAGTGTTACTGGTGACTTACAACTTTACTCTTTCTTCAGCTTCATGCACAAACGATAAGAGTGAAAAATCCACGGGATTTGGAGTAAGCCAGATCTGGATTTGATTTTTAGCTCTTTTGCCTATTTGTAGTGGCAGCTTGAGCAAGATGCCTAACTTCTCATCTGTAATCCTTGCAGGATGACTGGAAGAATTAGCTCATCCTTTCATTTAGCAAATGTTCATTAAACTTCCTAAAGTAGGAAAAGCCGGAAGCACAGTGCCTGGCATATATTAAGTACATGATAAATAGTAACTGTGCTTATTATGATGAAAATAATAATAGACGCACAACTAGTCTTAAACACCAATCTAACCTGGGTCCCACATCCTTAGCCACTTCATTCTGAGCTCAGTAAATATCTATCCGTTGACTATTGTTTCTAGGGCGTTTGTTGAGCTCTTAATTTCTAGTCCATTCTCACAGTATATAGTACTTCTTTCTTGGCTTGGCCCTTGCAAAGTTCTCAGGTTGTAGTCTTGTCTTTTTCTCTATAATACAGCCACCTGTGAGAATTTGAACTCTTTCACAAGCTTCGTGTATCAAATGACTCTCAGTAGAAGAATTCCTGTGTTGAGGAGACATTGGATGGCATCCTGAGAAATCTCCACCTGCCATATGGTGTGGCAAATGTCATGAGGTAATTGCTTCCTTTATTTCAGTCCGGCTTGCCAGGAACCTGATGTTACCTCCGCAACACACAACACCAATGGCTTAACTGTGCTTAGGCTCCAAAAGCAACTACTTTGAACGTTCTAACCCCTTGGATTCTCTGAAGTCTCCACAACCCGGCAGAGCTTGGGTTTCCTGGGTCCATCTTCCTAAGTACTGTTCTCTGGGTTTATATTAATTGTGCTTGTTCTTACTGCTGGTTTTTGGAATTGGTTCTAAATTAATGAGAGTTCCCAGTTTAATTACCAAGTGACTGTTCCATTAGCATTTGTGGTTAATAAGCCCCAATTGATAATCTCAAAACTTGAAGGAACTTGTTGATAACTGTTTACAAATGTTTTGTTTATCTTATTTTCTTTACTTAGAACAAAATTCCAATAATTTTTTTTTTATTGTTCTACAGCTTATTTATGTCATTAAGTGGCAGCTTCTACAACATGGGTAGCTAGAGGGTATTGTCTTTCTTTAGCTGAATATATTTTCTAATTTATTAACCACATGTATGGATAATTGGTCAGATTAGTTGCTTTATAGAGGAGATCTTGTACAACAAGGTTTTTATTTAGTTTATTTTTCTTGGTCACATCCTTAGGGTTAGGTAAGCAATATCATAATTCATCCTTAACTTCTTGTAACATTTATTTACTAATTACCTCATTAGCCATTTTGATATTTTTTCCTAGGGTTGCAAATTCAAGTCCCTAAATGGAGTGGGAAGGGCATGTGGGCGAGAGCTGAATGGAAATGGCAAGTCTGTGCTCCACGCGGGCATGCCTAGTGCTGTCAGGGTGTCTGATTTTTCAGAATATTAGTAAACTAGGTACTAGAGGCCAAAAAACTAGCAATGGACCAATTGCTCAATTTATGGAATAGCAGTTTACGACCCCTGATTTACTGTCTGAGAGTTTTTGTTTCCGTGAGTACTTTTTATATAATAAAGGCCAAGGTACTTTGACATTTATGCTGTCAGAGGCTGAGTACATTTCGTTATGCTAAGAACAGTAATTATTTTTATTTTATGACTTTAAACATATTTTAGGGTTTTTAGAGTGTCATTGGTTAATCTGTCAACATTTCAATTGCTTCCAGAGAATGCGTGCGTGTAAAAAATAAATGACCCTCTTCAGTAATGTATGTAGGCATTTTCTTATTAGCATAATGTGTATGTAATTGTAGAACTTTGTTTCTGCATTCATATAATGTCTCAGAGTGGCTTTAATGCCACAGTTATTAAAGCCATGGAGATTACATAATTCAGATTTTTCCCACAAATCTTCAAGATCTTGGCAGAAGAAGCAACCCACTAACATTTTGGTTGACAGGTCCACAGGTTTGTTGCTCACTACTAGGTAAGCCTCTCTCCCTCTGGTTGTGTATCATGTTCCCCTGACTTTCGAAGTGTTAAAATGTTACTAGATCTAAATTCTTCATTTCCTTTTTCATCCATTTCCTTATGGTTTCTTGACACGGTCTTAATTTCATCCTAGGAAAAAAACAGCTTACGGCTCCTGTGGACAAGCCCCAATCTCTAGTGGATTATAATGGGCTAGGGAACCTGAGAGCATCTTAATAGACTCGCATAGACATCAGTGCTTATGGAGGGGGAAGAATTGAAGGGGAATGCAGAAGTGAAGGAAAAAGATTTCATCCTTCATAGACACTTGGTGATAGCTTTAACAAATACAAGTAGCACTTCTGCTGGAGAACAAATGCAGGAGTGCACAGTTCCCCAAAAGAGGCTCTGCCCTCCCTAATAACCTTTACCCCCACCACCTGCAGAGAGCTTTTTTAATGTTTCAAAAACATACTTCCTTTTCAGAAGTCTGGGCTAATTCTTAAATAAACCAGAAGAAATCTGATCCATCTCTGAACAAAGATTTTGCTTATATTGCCCCAGCAGGATATTTTCTTACTCCACTAAATTTCACATTCCAGGGCTGCCCCCATGGCCGAGTTCACGCACTGCGCTTCCACAGCCCAGGGTTTCGCCGGTCGGGATCCTGGGCGCCGACATGGCACCGCTCATCAGGCCACGCTGAGGTGGCATCCCACATAGCACAACCAGAAGGACCTACAACTAGAATATACAACTATGTACTGGGGGGCTTTGAGGACAAGAAGAAGAAGAAGAAGAAAGAAGATTGGCAACAGATGGTAGCTCAGGTGCCAATGTTAAAAAAAAAAAATTCACATTCCTTCTCTTTGGCTGACTTTTTCAGTAAATTTTTGGTCTTAAAATTCAACAGAAGACTAAAATTGCTGTAGCATTCATTGGGATCTTCACGTTTGATCACAATGTGGTAGATACTGCTGTGTACCACTGAGATGTCCCCTTCAGGGCTAAGGCATTCATTTCCTCAGCTGCCAGGACTGTTGGGTGCTGATGGCTCACAGCTGAGTCTCAGGTCAGCATTTGCCCGTGAATAAAGGGAGCTGCCTCACCCAAGTTAACACACCCTCCCTGGAGGCAGCTGGCCTCCAATGACTGGTTCCAGCGGCCACCTTGCCTCGGTCTGGGAAGTCTCTGAAGCACCATCACAGTGCCACAGATCCCAGTGAGACCAGCTGAGGCCTCTGTTGCAACCACATTGTAGTTCAATTTCTCCTTCTCACAGCCCTACTTCTCTCATTTTTACCCCTGTAAGCTTCCTGCATACAACTCTCCACCTCAGAGGCTATTTTCTGGGGAACCGACAAAAGAGCATTGATACCGAGAGCAGTCCTAGGAAGCAGACTCTAAATTGGAATTTTTGAAATAGATTATCTGCCAGTCATCTGGCAATGAGAGCTCCATCACGAGTAGTACGTGGTGGCCTAGTCAGAGTACTAGTAGCCCCTGGTGTGCTGTGCTGGTCAATCATTAATGCTATTTCCAGCGGTGAACTGGAATGGGATACCAGCTAAAAAGAGTGCACTGGTTGGTGCAATATCTGAGGAGAGTTTGAGAAGTATGGGGGAGTAGTAACCACAGAGATTATGAAGTTAGGTAGCGGCTCTGGTACTATTGATGTATTGGATTAATACGGAAAAATGCTGAGGAAGATCAATCCCAAACATAAAAGAAATGAGAAAATTAAAGAGTCTTATTGGCAGCACAGAAAGAGACTCATTTCTAGCAACTGTGGGAGAGAAAAATCTGAGAACCAGGCCCAGAACCTAATTATAACAGTAGCAGAGCTCTGAACAGGTTGAATTCTCAACCCCAACAAGTATGATTCACAAAGATCAATTTCTGAACTTGAGCCTATATCTCAGATTTGAACTCACTGACAGAAAGGGAAGCCGTGTTCTGTGAAGAAACCTGCAGCACCATAGCAAGAGTGTACAGGAATGAGTCTCCCAGTCAGAAAGGAACAACAGCCGCTTCCTTGGGTAACCCTACACAGGGAATAGGGAATAAGCACATGTTTGGAGGACTCTTGGCAAAGGTTCCATGTTAACATTGCTAGCTGAGGACTTAAAGCCACATCTTAGGCCCTATTAGAGTGCTGGTATCTGAGAGCCAGATAAAAAATGGAGTCATGTCCCATGTCTGGCTCACAGAGGGTCCACTCGGTGGTCATTTCCCCATTCATCGTGGAGGGTCATGCTTAGTAGTTGACAGAAACCCTACAATGGTTCCTTGGCCTGTGGTGAAATAGCTATTACAGCAGGTAAGGCAAAGTAGAAGTTTACGAAACTGCTCCATCCTCCATCCAAGAGAGTGAATCAAAAAGAGTTTTGCATCCTGAGTAGAATGTCAGAGGGTAGTGTCACCCTTAAAGACCTAGAGTGGTGGTCACCTTCGTCTCTCCATTTAATTCACCAGTCTGACCCCTACGAAAAGCAGATAGATCCTGACTGATGATAGTGGACTTCCATTGACTCAGCCAAGCCAAGCATTAGCCCCAATTGTAGGTGCTGCGCCAGATGTGGTTTCCTGCTCAAGCATATCACCCTGGCCCCGGGAGCATAATGGGGCAAATGCTTTCTTTTCCATCCCTATCAAGAAGGAGGATCAGAAGCAATTGACATTCATGTAGAAAGGACAGTATTTAAGATCCTGCCTCAGGGCTCTGTCAATTCTCGAACTCTCTGTCGTAATGTGGTGTGAAGGGACCAGAACCATCCAGACATTATATCAAATATCACATTGGTCCACTATGTTGATGGCATGTTAATTGGATCTGAAGTTCATCATAAAACACTTTTGCTCCAGAGAGTGAGAGAAAAACTCTATGAAGATTTGAGTTTCTTCCATATCGGCAAACTTTTTAAGAGTCCGGAGGTCCATTGCATGGTTAGACATTCCTCTAAAGTAAAGGACAGTTTATTGCATCTTGCCCCTCCTACCACTAAGAAGGAAGCACAGGTTCTAGAAGCATGATATTTCACACCTGAGAATACTGCTCCAATTCACTTTCTAAGTGATACAAAGGCTGAGAATGTTGAGTGGAACGCAAAGTAGCAAATGCAGGCCATAGTATAATCAGCCCTGTACCTTGGACCATAAAATCTAGCAGATGCTGTGTTACTAGAGGCATCTGTGGCAAAAAAAAAGAGACATTCTGTGGAGCTTATAGCCAGCCTTTATAGGAAAATCACAATATAGACCCCTACAGTTCTGGAGCAAGGCCATGCCATTTGAAGTCTAAATCACATACACCATTCAAAATACAGCTCCTGCTTTACTACTGGGCCCTGGTAGAGATCAAGCCTTGGACCTGGGCCATGAAGTGACCATAAAGCCATAGTTGTCCATTATAATTGGGTTCTATCTACCAAGCCATAGTTGGTGCAATCTCAACAGCAGCCCATCAGAAGACGGAGAGGGAGCATCCAGGATATGAAATGAGCAAAGCCAGAGACACAAGGAAGCTGCACAATCAGCTTCCTCATGGCCCAGGCTACCATGTCATCCCTGCTATTTCACTGGCTTCTCTCCCCCAGCTCATGTGTGTGACTGCATGGAGGTCTTTCAGACCTACTGAAGGAGGAAGAAAAACACTGAGATTATTCATAGATGAGTCAGTTTCAGTGTGAGTACAAGCTGAAAATGGACTCTTACTGTGCTATACTCTTACTCAGGTGTGGTCTAGAAAAAGGGCAGTGAGCAAAAATCCTGCTAATGGTCAGAGTTTGGGGCAACGCGTTTGGTCATTCACTTTGTGTGGAAAGAGAAATGGTTGAAGGAAGAATAGATGTGGATTCTTGGGCAATAGTGAATGCTTTAACTGATTGCTCAAGAGTCTGGAAGGAATAATATTGAAAAATAAAGAAGTAGGTATGAGGAAAAAGCATGGGGAGAGATCTATAAGAGCAGGCACAAAGGGTGAAGACCTTTATTTTGCCTGTTAACATTCCCCAAAGAGCATCCACCCAGAAGAGTGCTTGCCACGGTTCTAGGAAGAGAATAAGTGCCCAAGAAAGATGTACTAGTTGGGAAATAACAGATAATGGTGGTTGTCCCCAGTAGAATGCAAGGGGTAAAATTGACTGTTCAAGACATATAGAGGAATGAAAATCTCCCCAAATTCTCGTTGAGATAGTTTTTAAAATGTATATAACTAGAAGCAAAAACGAAGTGAAAAAGCAACATCGAGTACACTGAAATCTTACACTGTTCTGTGCCAATAACTATCAGGAGGGCAGGATGTTTTCACTTGGGGTCAGTAAACGGGCCTCAGGATTTCAAGGAAGATTTTTGTGAAGCTGATGGGTGTTTGTGGGTGTGTTAAATAGCAAGTGTTTCACTGCTTTAAGAGACACTGGCCAGTTCAAAGAGCACTGGACGCAGAGCCATGGGCCCTGCATTCAGCCTCCTCTCTGCTACGAGCAAACTTTGAGACTTGAGTCTTTCTAGACATTGATTTCCTCATCCATAAAATAAAGGGTCAGACTAGATCAGAGGCTGTTTTCATTTCTCCTGCTGTAACACGCATGTGCCTGTGTGCAGCCCAGGACCATAAAGGATGCTTCCACATGTCCGCCCAGACTTTGACAATTACACTGCAGCCCTGATAAACTGACCATTTTAGAAATTTCCACTCCTTAATCACTACAAGTAGGAAAAGCCTTATCAATAATGTATTTAAGTTCCTGTTCAATTAAAAAGTCTATCTTTTTTGATACAGCTTGTAATAATAGAAATCGTTATATAAGAGGTAACCACTAAGTTTTTTGTTTGTTTGGTTTTTTTGGTCTCAGCTCTCGTGCTTCTAAAATACTCCAGTACCTACACTTCCCTTTTTAATTGCCAGTCACTTCTTGCTGAGCATGTCTTCATCTTGGGCAGAAACTTAAAATTAAAAAAAAGAAATTTATAATGTACTCAGTTTTATGCTCTCCATGCTTTTCCTCTAAATCCACCAAATATTTCATTTGTGACAAAATTCTATAGAAAAACAAAAAGAGCAAATAACAAGTCAATTAGAAAACATTATTCTGCAGAGAGTGTGTTAAGTAGTTAAGAAGACATGTCTATAGTAGTTTAAATATATGAATTAGATAAGAATAAAAAGTAAAATATGAACCCTCCCCCAGAAGGCATTTTGGCACATACAAGTGTTTTTCCAGAAAAAAACATTACCTTGGGATATACTCCAGCAAGATTAAAAAATAATAGATTAGTCATGAGGGAAATAAAAATCAAAATGACAGTCAAATACTACTTTATACCCACTAGGATGGCTATAATAGAAGATAGATAATAACAAGCATTGGTAAGGATGTGGAGAAATTGGAATTCTCATACACTGCTGGTGAGATTTCAGAATGATGCAGCCTCTTTGCAAAGCATCCTGACAGTTCATCAAGGATTAAACATACACTTACCCATAGACTTACCATATGACCCAACAATTTCACTCCTAAGTATATAACTAAGAGAAATGAAAATAAAGGTCCACACAAAGACTTGTACAGGAATGTTTATAGTAAATGTTATTCAGAATAGCCAAAAGAAGTATAAACAACCCAAATGTCTATCAACTGACGAATGGATAAACAAAATGTGGTACATCCATACAATGGAATATTATTCAGCAATAAAAAATGAGTAAAGTATGGATTACATGCTGCAACATGAATGAACCCTGAAAACATTATGTTAAGTGAAAGATATCAGATGCACAAGGCCACAGAGTGTATTATTTCATTTAAATAAAATGTCCAGAATAGGCAAATATATAGAGAGAGAAAGTAGATCAGCGGTTGTCTAGGGCTAGGGTGGGTGGTGGATGGGAGGAAATGGGGAATGACTGCTCCCAGTATGGAATTTCTCCTGGGATGACGGAAGTGTTTTAAAGTTGAGTGTGGTGATGGTTGCACAACTCTGTGACTGTAGTCAAAATTATTGAATCCATGAATTGTATGGTATGTGAAACTGCTATAAAACATGATAAAAGAGAGAGAAAGACTCGGAATATAAAGTATAGTGCACAATGCAATGGATAAGAGAATTCAAGAAAACCTACCATGACAATGATGCAGCAGGCTGACGAGAGATGGTACATATTAGAGCAAACAGGGCTACAGGAAGAATATCTTCAATAAGAAAATAGGAGTCATTACACAAATCACGTGACTTGGAAGTACAATGGGATATGGACGCAGTGAAGGCATATATCTTTTCTGATAAATAAGAACAAAGAAAGGCAACTGGAAGAAAGACATACAAAAAAATCATCACCCAAGCAAGGCCTGATCTTTAGCAAATGATGTCCAAGGGAAAGTGCTGTCTGAAACACAAAACCCTCCACAGGCCAAGTCATACAGGAGTGAAATGACCGACAGTCACTCAGAATTCGTCTGTGATGTCTTCGGGTGAAAAGGAAAACAGCTCGAATGGTTTCTCTGTGATAGGCTTGCATTTCTCCTGGAAGTGATTTGTCACTTTGAGAGCATATTTGTTTACAGAACAGTCTTTCCCTCCTAATCATTTATGGAAAATCATCCAAAAATATGTTTGCATCTTAAAATTTGTTTTTCCCTTATAAAAATAAAAGTGTTTACAGAAAGGATATTTTCTGACTTTTTCTTCTGACATGTTTTTAGAGACAATTGATCAAGTTTTACCTTCTGGAAAATTTAAACTTATTCTCATGTAAGAAACATGTAGCTTAAAAGATAAAACAACCCTAAAATCTTGATGATTTTCCTAATCTCGTTTTTTAGGATCCAACAGCTCTAGCTTTGCTCTAGCTTTAAAGAACTTTTGGCTGAAGTTTAACATTTTATAAAATTTCAACTCAGTTTCTTTTCATTCTATGCAGTTCAAATATAACTCCATCAGATTATTCCTATTTAAAAAGTTAAAACAATAACTACGTCTAGCTTATGTGATGTAGAATAATTACTATTTTCTTCTTTCTATTTTTCTGTATTCTCAAGTTTTTCTGAAATGATCATATGTTAGTTTTAAAATAAGAAAAGTACTATTTAAAAATCTAAGCCCTTCAAAATTATCTTTGAAAATATTAATATGTAATGTTATGTTATTCAATAAATAGTATCAGATTGACTGGCTAATTACAAATAATAACTTTCTCTCCATCATACCATACCTCAAAATATACTTAAGATACATTAAAAGTGAATGTTAAAAAAAATAAAACTCTTGAAGTACACTCAAAGAAAACAACACAGTTTATTATATACTAGTGTATACGGATGAGGAAAGTGTTTATAGGCTTCACGTCAAAAGCAGAGCCATAGAAAAAAGTAATAGATTGGTCAACATAAAAAATACATTTTTATATGTGAAATAACAATGTTAGCATCAATGAAAGACAAAAAGAAAATAAAAAAGACGTAACATACAATGGAGTTATTTTTTAACTTAAAAAAAGGAGATATCAATAGAAATAACGGGGCAAAAAATATAAATGAGAAGTTCACAAAAGAAGAATTATGAAGGAATGATAAAGTATTCACTCTGTCTAACAACCAAAGAATGCAAATTAAAACCCAAATGACATACTGTTGTTCCCTAGCAAAAATGTTAAGATATTTTATAACAATAGAAGTGTTATATATATGTATAATGTAATAATATACTGTATAATATAAAACTTTGATTATTAGCAGGCCATAAATTTGCTGAAAGACAAGACTTTTGTATGAAAATAAAGAATGAAAAATAATCATGGAGAGCTCTTATTCTCTTTTCTAAATCAAAAGTTCTTTTTAGAATAAGTTCGGAGATGTAATGTACAGTGTGATGATTATAGTTAATAATGCTGTATTATACACTTGAAAATTGCTACGAGAGATCTTAAATGTTCTCACCCCCAAAAAAGAAATGGTAATTATGCGATGTGATGGAGGTGTTAGCTAAAGCTATGGCGATAATCCTTGTGCAATATGTAAATGGACCAAATCAATGAGTTGGACACCTTAAACTTACACAACGTTATATGTCAATTGTATCTCAATCAAGCTAGAAAATAAATAAATAAATAAACTTCCTAGTTAGGGAGTTTCTCTCATGTATCACTGAAATCTATTAATCATCTCACTGCCTGTCATTGAACTTAAAACCAAACACAGTGGTTAGCAATTAAATATTTAATATTTGTCTGCATGAGTCTATAATGATCTATCAGTTTAATAGAACTCCAGTTTTGGGTTCCCAGAGTTCTTTGTTCTGCATGCCCGAGTCTTTGCCCACAGAGCCTCTCGCTTCTCAGGCAGTGCACGAGGATGCTGATCTTGCAGGAGAGGTGGGTGGAGATCTTCTGTCAGCCTACAGGGCCGTGAGGAAATGAGGCCCTGTGCTGTCCAGTCCGGGAAGGAGCAGCAAGTCTCAGCAGGCCTGACCATGGTGGCACCATTCAGGTCAGCTCTCCCCGGGCTCAGCCAGTAATGCTTACTAAGTCACCATGAATTATTCAAAACTAATGCTAAAAGATCTTCCATTTTTACCACTCTAACAAAAATAATGTTGGAAGCCAAATTTAAGCTCCTATATTATAATCAACTGTGTCAGACAGCTTATATTTAAGGCCTACAGGTTTCTATTTATTTAGGAAATGAGATTGTATAGACTCCGAGGACCAGGTCCCTAAACAGGATTGTCCCAGAGACCACTATGAAAACATCAAAGGAATGAATATTTAATCAGAGCTAACATTTATTAAGCACATACCAAATTCCACATATTGTTCTAAATACTTTACATATGTTAATTCATTTAATTCAACGAGAAAATTTTACAGTTGAGGGAAAAAAGCCTCACTCAAAACATAATTGACTTGCCCAAGGTCACTGTCCACGAAAATAATCCATAAATGAAAATTTGGGAGAGTTTATTCTGAGCTAAAATGTGAGGACCACGGCCTGAGGCCTTTCTTCCTGCAGGAAGAAAGGGCACCAAAAAAGTGGGGTGCACAGAGAGGTTATATACCCCCAAAGAGGATATTTCACATATGATTGAAATGTCCCTTTTACAATAGTGGCGAGACTGCTCTGTTGGCACAGCGATTCATGGACACGGGAGGTAGGTCTGCTGTCTCAGTGGACACAGCAGGGTGGCAGGTCTGTTGTCTCAAGCTGGGTGGTCACAGGTGACCTGGGTGGTCAAAGGTGAGCACAGCAATCAGTTCCTAGCCTAAGGAAAGATGCTTATCCTTAAGGAAATGCCAGTGTTGGGGGAAGTTGCACCTTTGTCTTAAGGGCATTTGTTCTTGCCATAGTAAACGTTTAAAGCAGATATACAATGCATGCTCGATGGCCACAGTCAGGCCCTTTTGGAAAAACAAAGTCAGGCCGAATTAGGTTTACACCAAATGGCTTCCTAATATGCTCCAGTATATCCTACTGCTTGCCATTTCTATTTTTCATCACACAGCTGAAAATGGCAAGGTGAGAATTTGAAGGCTAGTGATAGGATTCCTGAGACTGTGCTCTTAACTGCCAAGCTATTGATAAAGATAAAAGGAAAAAAGGCTGAATACGGCAGAATATTGGCTATTTTTCTGATTATAAATTGTTCTAGCAAATACGGAGTTGGAAATTTATGATGTGCCTAAGAAATAAAATTACTGTCTCAAAGTTTAAAAGAGAACCAAAAGGTTTCAAAGTCAGGTAGGCTCTGGCTAGGATGGTGAGTTAAGCACCGTGTAGTTGAATTGTGATTGCTAGCAATTTGCGTCTTTTAAGGAGCACTGAGCCAACACCTTAAGCCTCATTACTTCAGTCCTATCGAATTACCTTTGGTAATTTAATGAAATGTGAATTTAGACCATGAAGTGCAGTCATCAGCTCAAAGTGCTGATGTGTCCTCTGGCAAACGATCAACTGGGCAGACTCGATTTTCAGTCATCCCCACTGATGGAGGGGGTCAGACCATGACCCCGCCACATTTGGGCCAGAGTACAAAATGCTTCTCTTCCTACATCTTTTCTTAAGGTGGTAATAAAATAGACAAACTGTATTTTTATTTTGATATTTTATTATTTTTTTTCTTTTCCTTTCGATAAGAAGCCCATGAGTAGAGAGATTGCTGGAAAAGTGTAGCCCAAGATTTTGAAGACTCGAAAATTATGCAGAGTCTTGCTAAGAAGGACAAGGACAGGTTTAGTGTCAACACAGTAGAGACCCTTAAGTGTGCTCTTAGGGTTTTTTTAGAAAGATCCTGGTACTTTGGTAACTAGATCCTGTTACATGAGCTGCAGGAAGAACCTGCCTCCGTGCCCAAGTTGTTTGTTTCTTTTGTTTTTTACTCTTTGTTTTTATATAAGAAGAGGATTTACAGTGAGGTTTCAGAGCACTATGTTGAACTGACATTCTAAATGGCCCTTTGAAAGTACAATAAAGGCAGGTTGTTAGAGAAGAGGAGGAGAAAAGGATGGCTTATGCCCTAGAGTCTCTTCTATTTTCTCTCTGGTCAATTACTCCATGAATAAAGGAAAAGAATCAACAGGCTTTCCTCAAAACAGTGGTTCACAATATCTGGTCCTTTGGCCATCAACATCAGCAAACACCTGGAAATTTGTCAGAAATGCAAATTCTCAGGTCTACTGAATCAGAAAGGCTGGGAGGGGGGCCCAGCAATCTGCTGTTTCACAAGCCTCCAGGTGATTCTGAGGCACACTCCAGTGTGACAGCCACTGGCTCAGGCTGCTCTGAGTCTTGCACATCTGTCAATCCTTAATGGTCGACAATTAACATTTTGGGAGTAAATAATGACGTTAACAAATGTACAAAACAGGGGTTATAGACATTATAAGTTGTCTCCTGATCCACGCAGCTGTGTCAGGTCCTCACCTTAAGTCCCACTTGGTGTCCTAACTCGGGGATCACATCCAGAGTTGTGAGTGACAGGAAATAAAATCCAACATTCCCTTAGCTGTAAATACCTTTTCAAAAATAAACATTCTTGCAGATAATCTTTGTACCCTTGCCAATTATTTACTTAAAACATACTCCCAGAAGTGGATTTTCTGAGATAAAGACCACGGATATTTAAAATTGTAATCTATTTTGCTAAATCGTTGAGAACATTGTAATAATCTAGACTCCCATCCCACGGGTGCAACATCATTGCTTGGTTCAATCTTTCCTATTTTTCCCAATTTAATTGGCAAAAAACAGATGGCATTTTACATATGTTTCTCTCTATTATCAATGAGATGAAATAATCTGTCAGACGGATTTACTTGTTACCTGTATTTCTTCTTTGAATAGCTTTTCTTTGTTCTTTTTTATTTCCTCATTTAGTCTCTTAGAATATGCCAAGTGATACTGATAGATCTCTTTTTGCATCCTAGGGATAAATTCCAGTTCGGCATGATACATATGCACATAAACACACACATTCACACACTCAAATGCACACATTGGATTCAATTGATTAAAGTGTGTTTAGTATTTTTCATCTACCTTCGTAAGAGTAATGGGACTAGATGTTTTTTCCTATACTTTTCTCATCTGATTTTGATACTAAGGTTATCCTACCCTTACATTTTTTTATTAACAAGTTTTTATAATATATGGATTACCTGTTTCTTAAAGTTGTGATAAAACTTGCTTAAAAACCTGGGGTCTGGTGGATATCTTTTGTGAGAAAACTATCTTTGCTATAATTTCAAACTCTTTTTTGGGGGGGAGGGGGAAGATTAGCCCTGACCTAACATCTGCCAATCCTCCTCTTTTTGCTGAGGAAGACTGGCCCTGAGCTAACATCTGTGCCCATCTTCCTCTACTTTATACATGGGACGCCTACCACAGCATGGCTTTTGCCAAGTGGTGTCATGTCCACACCTGGGATTGGAACCGGCAAACCCTGGGCTGCCAAGAAGCAGAACGTGTGAACTTAACCACTGGGCAACCGGGCCAGCCCCTAATTTCAAACTCTTGATAGTTATTAATCTACTGATATTGTCTATTTCTGAGTCAATTTGGATAATTCCTTTTTTCCAGAAGAATAGCTTGCAAATATTGACTCAAAAATATGGGGGAAACCTGATGAACCAATTACAATCAAGGAATTCGAAGGCTATTGAGGTCTCTATAACCTAATACATAATGTCTGATTTTTTTAAAAATTTTTAAAATTTTTTTAAAAAAGCGTAATTTTGCACTTACAGAATAGTTGCAAAAATGGTACAGAGTTTCCATATGCCCTTTATCCATTCTTTCCCTAACATTAACATCTTACATTACCATAATAAAATTATGAAAACCAAGAAATTAACATTGCTACAATACAATTAACTAAACTACAGACTTCACTTGGATTTTTATTAGTTTTTTTACTAATCCTGTTCCAGGATCCTATTGTGGGGAACTGGAATTGGCCACCCCAAGATATGTCTCTTTGGCATGAGGATTATTTTGGGCTGGTTACTTTTAAAAAACTGCGGACGGGAAAGAAACTCTGAAAAATAGAATTTACTTACCCTTTGTTAAGATAGATTTACATTTGTAAAGGAAATCTCCGTCTATAAAGGTGTCTCCCTCTCTGTACCAGGAAGAAGGGGGATGAACTTATCTCTAGAAACTCATCAATGTGGAAGGCAAGGACTCAAATCTGCATAATAATCTTACTCTTGTTTACTGCACTCGTCTGGTAACCTCCTGTAACTGACTCCCCCACAACCCCAACATCCTCCTTTGTCTTTAGCTGAAGATGATATTTAAGGTGGTGGCTTCAGCCATTGTGATCTCAGGTTGCCTGAGCCTCTCCCATGTATACATGTTATAAAGCTTTGTTTAATTTTCTCCTGTTATTCTGTCTCACGTGAATTTAATTTACTCTCAGGCCAGAAGGACCTAGAGCGGGTAGAGGAAATGTCTTCCTCCCCTATACTATTCAGGATCTTGATCATTGCACTTAGCTGTCTTGTGCCTTCCAATTTGTGAGAGTTCCTTAGTCTCTCCTTGTCTTTTAGGAACTCGACACTTTGCAGAGCACTGGTCAGGTATCCTGTAGAATGTCCCTCAGTTGGGGTTTATCTGATTCTTTCTCAGGATTAGATTAGGTTAAGCTTGTTGAGAAGAGCACCAGAGAGATCAGCTTTTCACAGTGTATTAAATGATAGCAGTATGTCTTATTATTGATGATATTAACTGTATCATTTAGTTAAGGTGTTATCTGCCAGTTTTCTCCACTGTATTTTGAGGACATACTTTGAGCTTGTTCAATATCCTGTTTCTCTTAAACTTTTACCCACTAATTTTAGTAATCATTGGTGGATCTTGCCTGCAGCAATTATTATGCTGTTCTATGGTGATTTTCTATTTTCCTCATTCCTTCTACAATTATTGATTGATTTAATCTGCTCTAAGGGAGAGTAATGCTTTCTTCATCTCTGTTTATTTATTTATACCATCATAAACTTATAGATATTTATTCATACTCCCCTAACTCTGAAATCAACCACTTCTCCAAGTAGCCCTGGTTACTTTTATTGGAGAATGGTATTTTGAAAACAAGTTCTGGATGGTAGATGTTTTAATCTTATTTTATAATCTGTGTATTTTAAAAAGTGAGTTGAATTCATTTATATTTTTATGGAGATTGACATATTTGGACTAATTTCTATCTCCTTCTTTTAATGTTTCTGTTCACCACATATTTTCTTACATTCTTTGCATCATTCCATCTGCAGGAGAGGAAGACATTTCCTCTACCCACTCTGGGTCCTTCTGGCCAGACAATGAATTAAATTCACATGAGACAGAATAACAGGACAAAATTAAACAAAACCTTATAAAATGTGTACAGAGGATAGACCCAGAAAAACTGAGCAACTCACCAAAATGGCAGAAACTCTCACCTTAAATACCTTCTTCAGCTAAAGACAAAGGAGGACGTTAGGGGCCGGGGAGTCAGTTATGGGAGATTACCAGAAAAGCACAGTAAACAAGGGTAAGGTTATTATGCAGGTTTAAGTCCTTGCCTTCTGCATTGATAAGGGTTTCTAGAGATAAGGTCATCCCTTCTTCTTCCTGGTACAGAGAGGGAAAAACCTTTACAGATGGAGATTTGCTTTATAAATGTAAATGTCTCTTACAAAGGGTAATTTCTGCTTTGCAGAATTTCTCTCATGTCTGCAGTTTTTAAAAGTAACCAGCCCAAAATAATCCTCATGCCAAAGAGACATATCTTGGGGTGGCCAATTCCAGTCCCCCACACTACTTTCTATTAACTTGATGAAATTTTCTTTATTCTCTATTTTATCTTCTGCTGACTTCAAAGCTGTACAATGTATTACATATTTCATTATTACCATTAAAATTTTAATATGAACACTTATCTAAAAGTTTTTCTAGCAAAATCCAATGTTATTCAGTATTTTTAGCCCCCTCCTAAACAAGGCATCCATCCACAGCGTGTATACACTGAATCCTCCTCATCTTCAAGGATTGCTGTCTCTAATTTACTTAGACATTTAAAATACTTTTTATTTGAGTGTACATATCATAAGTGTATAATTTGGTCAATTTTCATAAAATAAATAATTAAACACACTGTATAAAATGCATGCAGATCAAGAAGCAGTATTACCAGCACTCATAGAAGTCCCCACTAGTCCTCTCATCCTGGAATCACATCCTCCCCATGACTCCTGCCCCAGGTAACCATTCCTTGACTTTTGGCAGCACAGATTTGTTTTGCCTTATTTTGGTTTTGTCTTTTCTTTTTTCCTCTTCTTCTCCCCAAAGCCCCCCAGTACATAGTTGTATATTCTAGTTGTAGGTCCTTCTAGTTCTGCTATGTGGGATGCCACCTCAGCATGGCCTGATGAGCAGTGCCATGTCCACGCCCAGGATCCAAACTGGGGAAACCCTGGGCCACAGAAGCGGAGCATGCAAACTTAACCACTCAGCCATGGGGACACCCCCTATTTTGTTCTTTCATATGACTGGATTCTTGCAGCATTTAGTCCTTTATTTTTAGCTTCATTCATTCGACATTATTTTTGTGAGATTTACTTATTTGTTTGCATATAGAAAATAGTTCAGTCGTTGCTATATACTATTTTGTTCTGTGAATACAAAACTTCTTTATACATTCTACTGTTAATAGGCATTTGAACAGTTTCCAGTCCTGGGATACTTTTGCTCTATCTTTCAGTGAACACGTTTAGAATGCTGAAGCCAACATGATTTTTATCCTGTTTTACTTGATCTGTTTCTTCTGTCTCAATGCCTTTAGAACTCTTTGCCTTTGAATTTCAGGATGTCATTAGATATTGTTGATTGCTTTCCAATAATTTTACCTAGTCGCGTAACTCTTTTTACTCTGCACAGTCCAAAGTTCTTTCAGCCCAATTATAATTTATTTTTGCTTTTTTAACTCTTTTAAGTACTTCATTCACACTTGTTATTCATATGCAGTATCTCTGTTTTTGCATTTTATATCTATTACCCTCTGTTTGATTATTTCCAGCTTTCTGTCCTTTCCCTATGCATGCTTTAGAATTTCCTCCTGCTCATCTTCCATGTTACTGATTTGTCCCTCTGCGTTGTTGGCTCTTCTCTCTCTATATATATATTTATCTTTCAACTTATAATACTGTTTGCAATTTTGAAATACCTTACTTGTTTTCATAGCTAAGCTGGTACTTTTAAATTTTAGTCTATTTATTTGTTTCATCTTTTATCTCTTTTCTTAGAGTTCATGTTTTTCTCTTTTTGCTATCATCCCTTTAAAAGGAAAGTATTTATTACCCACTTTTTTTCAGTTTCCCGGAATAAATATTTTCAAAAGCTGTGATCTTTGTTGGAATGTGGTATGTATCTTCCTCTTTTTTATTACGAATTTTTTTCAAAAGTCTCATTATTTTCTCTGCTTGAGTTAAAAAGGAAACAAGGCTATCTGTAACTGCCATTTTTTAATAAATAGGCAAACAAACAATAAATAGTATGGATGGATTCTTCTTGTACTTCCTCTGGTTGTACTTGGGTAAGTTTCCTGTCTCCCCTTCACATCTAGGCTGAATGCCTGGCTGCACAAGCTAATGTCGTTCGTTTGGCCATTTAAGTCATCCAGCAGCCTTTGGTTGAGGAGATAGTTGGGAATTATGAGCCATTATAATTAAAGAATTTTATGATTGTAACCTTTTTCTATATGTTCTTGAAACTACTCTACCAAGTTCCACTTCCACCAAGTTGGGAGAATATTCTGTTTAACTCAGTAGATTCTGTTTCATTCAGTAGAACCTTACTGGTATGAGTTTAACATCAAGAATTCTTACCTCTATGTCCTTTCTTTCTTTCTTTCTTTTTTTTTGAGGAAGATTAGCCCTGAGCTAACATCTGCTGCCAATCCTCCTCTTTTTGCTGAGGGAGACTGGCCCTGAACTAACGTCTGTGCCCATCTTCCTCTATTTTGTATGTGGGATGCCTACCACAGTATGGCTTACCAAGCAGTGCCATGTCCGCACCTGGGATCCGAACCTGTGAACCCTGGGCCACCAAAGCGGAATGTGAGCACTTAACTGCTGAGCCACCAGGCCAACCCCTCTATGCCCTATCTATTTGGTGAGAGGGCATATATTTTCTTTCTACCACCAGCTCCTCTCCTTCACATATTAGCATGCACTTAACAATTGCGATACATAGCAGCAGAAATAGCTCCAAGTGAGGCAACTGCCGTCTCTTCAACAATCCATCTGTTAGACACTACTTCTTCAGATCACCATTGCTACTAACCTTCTGGGACAAAGAATACTGGGGGAAAGATCCTTTGCTTTCCCCAAGGGATCTATGACGTCTAAACACAGCACAGAGATGGCTGCCAATCACAGCAGTTTCTCTCACAGCCTCCCAACTCTTTCAGTCCTTGACTTTCAAACTAAGGGCTATTTAGAGGAATTTTCCAGAATGTTCTCTTCTTACTCGTCACAATTCACACTGCCCCACTATTCTTTCAGTTGTGTGGTAGCTCACTGAATCTTTCTCTGCTTTGATTCAAAGGTCATTTTTTTTCTGATAGAAATGTCAGAAATTTTATAGTACCAAATTGAAACCATTGCAAAGGTTAAGTGTCAGCATAATTCTATTATGTATTTTTCCCTCTCTGTAGTCTTTTAGTTGGTTTTGATGGTTAGTAGGGAAGGACTGATAAAGTTGCTTTCACTTCTATTTTCTGCTAAATCCTTGGGTTTTCGATATTAGAAGTTCTGGATCTTTTTTTTTTTCCTTTTTCTTTTTCTTTTACTGAATCCTGTATGGATCTAAACCTTATAGGGTATAATGTCTTGGGACGATTCACCACTTTCTTTATCTATTTAATAAATGTGGCTTTCTATAAGTTAGGTTTAACATATGTGGAGTTTAACTCTGGTTATGGCCACAGACTTCCCAGTTTGCTCACTTTTTTCTTTTCCTCTTTTGATTCTGAATGAGGCAATCACACTCTTTTTCACATAAGCAGAATCCTTCTCCTGGGAGTAATATTGCAACTTACTCTGCCAATAAAATTTCTGTTGCAGCAATATGGCAAAGTAAAGCATTTTTTCCATAGGAATTCAGTTTTAGTTAATTTCTGTAAGGTTTCCACGCACATATTGAGTACACTACCATCTATATATAAACAAGAAAGCTTTTAAAATTCAATGGCAAAAGATGATGAGAGATGCTGTAACGCTGCCCTCATACAACCATTTTGCTTTAAAACTTCCTTTGCTTGGTAGAGTGCTGTGGGGCTGTGGGAAATGCCAATATAAAGGTAGGTTATTAAAAGTACCATTTTGTGATCTATAAACCTCTTGTTTCCACCTCTTTCACTTTCTTTTAAGATCAAATATGAATCAAGGGCTGTCAGTGTTGGCTTTCTAAAGGAATGGTGACAGCATTCACCAAGAACTTAACTGAATAGAATTTCTTGGATAGGAAGACTCAACATCATAAGAAATAAATAAAATAACTTAGAAGCAGTGGGGCTGCTCCTTGGTTTGTCCTTCTGCAGAGGCATCATCTACCTGAATTATTAAATCTCTTACAAGAGTTCGTGAATGTGGTGGATGAAAAAGTCTACGGTGCAGTAAGTAAAGATTGGATTAGGAGTCAGGTGATATGGGTGTAGTCCTGCCCTTAACTAGCTGTGTGACTTCGGGCAGTCACTTTACCTATCCAGTCATCTTCTTCCCAATCTGTAAAATAAATGTGTTATACTAGAGGCCCCCAAGTTCCCTTCCTTTTCTCAAATTCTATGAAATACAAACAATCTCAGGTGCAGAATTACAAATAAGAGGTTTTCTAAAAAAAGAAACAAAAAAGGGGGTCTCACCTGGTGGTGTAGTGGTTAAGTTCACACGCTCCACTTTGCAGGCCCAGGGTTTGCGGGTTTGGATCCAGGTGCAGGCCTACATACCACTCATCAAGTCATGCTGTGGTGGCATCCCACACGTAGACAGAGGAAGATTGGCACAGATGGTAGCTCAGGGCCAATCTTCCTCACCAAAAAAAAAAAACCCCACTTTGAGATATCACAGTCTCCAGCACAGATAACGGAGTCTTCACAGAGCTCTGGCCAGTGACTCTGAAGCTCCTGGACATGAACAAAAGCAGTCACCTAGGCAGGAAGATAGAAATAGTTTCAGTAGCCCCTAGGATATGCTTAGATATTGTCCAACTCAATATTGTGGGAGTGACATTTTGATCACCACACAAATCACTAGAAACTCATTTAGTCAAACACTAGAATAGGTTTGACAATTTAAAACCAACCACACCACCAATATTGATTGCTGGCTTAGACGCATGGCAGATATCACTCAACATGTCTGAGCATGACCACTGAACCAGCTCCTCCCGCTCCCTCTCCACGGAGCATTCCGGAACTGACCCCAGTCAGTTAGGGTCAGCATATAAGACCTGCTATCTTAAACCCTAAAGAGTTCTTCAATGCCCACAGTAGCTACACTGTAGGAATCCTAAGGGAACTTGCAACACCCTACACTGCTTGTCAGTTATTTACTGGAAAACCTCCTGCTGTCGTCCTTGAAGACGCTACACAGCTGAAAACACTTTGAGAAAATTTGGGGAAGCAGTTTCTATTAAACATTCTTGGCTTATGGAATTCAGTTTTATCTCGACTTTAATTTTAGTTACAATTGATCTATTATAAGGATCTGATATTAATTCCTTCTTCCACAGATAAGTCTTGAAAAAGTGGGCTCAGAGCTCGAGAATTTTGTCCTGTGGTAGAAGGGGTGCTGGAAAATTTCCAAGGCAGTATCCTGACCGAGAGTGCCCCGTCACAGGAGGACACTCAGAACGGCCTCAGTCAGGACTTACCAGCACGCTCCCCGCCAAAGTACACGGCTACATCTGGAGAAAGAATGCATTTTTAATTGCCATTTTCTCCGTTTATATAAGAAATAAATACTCAGTGTCAAAAATGGGAAAGGAGAGAGAAAGGATTATAAAGAGGAAGCAAAAATTACCTGCTATCCCGCTATCTGGGAAAAGCTGCCGCTGATAGTATTTATATGCAGGTATTTTGAATACAAATTGATAATTGATAATCGGAACATATAACTCTGTTTTATTCCTACTAGAAAGGCCCATTCTTACAGCCTTTCCCAACCCTCAAGCACATTTTCATTTGTCAGCTAAAGGTTTTGGATGTTGCGAAGTTTCAGTTCGCCTCACTGAGTCCCTCAAGCTCTAAAACCATGAAAGAACAAACCAGGACACAGCTTTTAATGCTCAGGTTTGTGTTCTTTGGATTCCCCATTAGAAACAAATACATATTTTTATTTGGAATGGGACCCAGAAACTCAAATCAGAACTCAGGAAATGTCCCAATTTGTCAGTCTCCAGTTTACTTTAGAGTTTCAGGGTTGGTTTGGTGGTTTTTTTTTTTTTTTAACATTTCCATTCTATTCTCTTCTCCCCTCTACCCATCGCTGCGTAAAGGTTGAGCACTGTTTCAGTATGTCTCTGAAACAATTATGCCATCGCCCAGAGCCAAGTGCCAGCAACCTGACATTTACATCAGTGTTGTTACAACAATGAGCGTTGAAGTGGAGGAGAAGGAAGATATAGCCTGAATTTTACTATGATTTCTAACGCTTTTAGTTTTATTGGCCCACCTGCAGGAAGGATAGGACTTGAGGAATTGTGTTTGTTTACATTAGGCAACTGTTCTGACTCTTCCTCCGAGGAAGGAAAGGTTCTCCTCCCCTTTGGAATGCTGGCCAGAGCTGCATCCTTTCCTCCACACAGTAAAAAACGTGAACTGCCCACTAACCCTACTCTTCAGGATCGGGGTGTTTTCTGAGGAGTGGCCATGTGCTCCCTACCTGTTGGGGATCAGAAACCATGTGACTGATTCCAAAGAGAACCCACAGGAGATTGCCCTGCTAGGAAAAAACATCTTCAGTGAGAGAGTTAAAGAAGGAACCGGATGAGTAAACTCCCGCCGGTGGAGTGAAAGAGCACACGCAGCCAGGACGCATGTCCAGTGTGAGTGGGTGGAAGACGCCACGAGATGCTTGCTCTCCTCTTGCTAAAAACCCAGCGGACAAAGAAGGTGAGAGGACAGTTCTGGCAATGATTCCATGAGAGTGCGTGAAACCCTGAAACACCAGACCCAAAGAGCAGAACTGCCAAACCCTTGAGAAAACTACAATTGTCCACAGGGACTCTTAAAGCATTCAGTAGGGCCCCTCCAAAAAATAATATTAAATCCAGCCACCAGGTTAAATTAGTTATGCATCCTACCGTCATCCTGTTACCTGGGAATCAAGGATGGAGCCAAGCAAGGACTCAGTTAAAACAGAGGAGAAGGAAAATTAAATTGACTCTGGTTTATCTTCTTTCAGTAAGCAAGGAAACAACTGTGAGGCATATACTGCATACTTCGTGTCTTGGATCAACAAGGAAGCCATGCCAAATGTCAGATTAAATATTCCACAGCTGAAGTGTTTGCATAACTTTTGGTGGCTACCATTTAAAGAAAGAAAAACAGGGATGGTCCTTTAAAAAACTATTCCCTTAACTTGACATGCTCACGGTGTACTGCCAGCAATTGCTCTCAACTTGGAAGACGAGGCCATGCATATCTTGTCTCCGGAATGTCGTCGCCAGCTGGCAAGCGCGGCCCTGTGTTTCCATGCGCTGCAGGAGCATGAAGCCCCACTGTGCGCCGTGAAGACCACAGCTGCACTGTCGTATTGTTGAACTATGTCACTTTGGCTAAGAAGCAAGTCATTTTAAGAAGGAATTTCCTGGTTCTTGAAGTGTCTGCCGTGTTTCGACAATGAGTTTGCGATCGCTGCGTGTGTTTTCAGTTTGGGTTGGCTCTGCGGGTCTGCTGAGGAAAGTGGAGACAGGTCTTTTATTGAAACAAGTAATAAGTCTGAACAAATCAGCTTTATTGTCATTGGCTCTGGCACGGTTTGGATTAATTTTAACTTGATATTTCTAAAGGATTGCTCAAGAGGTGACTTTCTTCCATCCCAGGTTATATGAGGGAAGGGAGAGAACTGAGATCCTAAGCGCCTACTAAGTGTCAGGTGTTTTTCAGGTATTATCTCGGTGGCTTTTCCTAACAATCTAATGAAGTAGCTGTTCCTCCCTTCATTTCACTAGTGAGGAAATGGAGGTGCCGGGAGGGTGCTGCACTTGCCTCAGGTCAGGCAGTTTGGTTAAGAGCACAGGCTGTGAAGTCCAGTTGTTTTCTTTCATCCCAGATCTGCCACTTGACCTCTCTGCTCCAAATTCCTCATCTGGAAAATGGGAGTAATAACGGGACTCCTCCATCCAGGGTTAAACAGAGTAATGTGCGTAAAGTGATCAGTACAGTAACTGGTCAATAACCTCAGCCATTGTTACATGACGGAGGGCAGAGATGTCAACCTAGCGCGGCTCCTTTCCAGGCTGGTGCTGATGCCACCTCACCGCTCAGCCGGTCCGTGCCACTCCTCTCCATGGGGAAGGTTTAAGTCAACACTAATATTCAAGAGACTCAAAGTAGAAGGCAATTTAACATCCTCATTTAAAAATTATTTTCCCTATTGAGGCAAACAAGGCCTGTAGGTCTGGCTCAGGCTCAGGCTTCTACGAATGAAGCTCTCTCTGAAAAAGAACCAGAAAGAGAGGAGAACAAATGGAAGATGTAGAGACTGGAGGGCTCTGTCATCTCATTGTCCAGGTCAGTGGCTTGGATTCAGAATTAAAAAATAAAAACTTACCGTGTGGTGTGTTTTCTCATGACAGCTGATGTCTGCTCTGTTCACTGCAGTAAAAGCAGAGCTTAACTGGTGATGCTAACTGATAGCTATGGTGTCTGGTACCTGGTATCAATCAAGCCGTGATGGTGCCTGTGAGCCCGGTGCTCAAACCCCTCCTGCGCGCTTCCTGGTGCCAAGCTCAGTGTTGGGCCCTGGGATGCAAAGACGGGTAAGACATGGTCCCTGTCCTTGCAGAGCTCCAGACAAGTGATCAAACGAGGCTACATAATGCAGAGACCTTGCTTTCCACTGAGGCTGTTTAAATTCTAGACCCTCTGGAATTCATGCAAAAGGAAGCCTCGCAGACTTCCTCAGCTGTCCCATAACCAGAAATTTTTGAAGGTTTATGAAGAGGCTTAGGTAAGTTTCTTTAATAATCCTCAGTGAGAAAGCAAAATCCACGAGTAGGAGGGAAGCCAATAATGCAGCCAACTTGGTTAATCCCCTGGAAGTTTTTCCAGTCTTGCAGGGATTTCTTGGGCATCAGCTACACCAAGAACTACCCCAGGGAACTGGAATGAGAGGGCCTGAATGTGAGTTCCAGTGCTGTCACTTGTAAGCTGTGTGATTTTAGCTGACATCACTCAACCTGTCTGAGTCAAATTTTTTATCTATAAAATAGAGAAGATGAATAATATTCAGGCTACAGGTTTATTATCAAAGAGTGAATAGATTGTCTTTGAAAGCCTTTTTATGTAGGAAAGACTTATAAATATTTATTCTTGTTACCTCCACTCATTTTCACTTCCATTCATTTTGGACAAACTTTGCATAGCGTGACTTTTAGGCTGTAAGTTTCTTGCTTTGAAGTTTGATGTTTTTGAGTATTTCCATAGAGAGAGGGTGAAGAAGAATAGCACCAGTGAGCAATTTTCCAATACCACAGCCACAAGGGGCAATAGGTAAAAAGAGGGCATCTCCCATTGGCTTTTTTTAACGATCATTTATGCATTATTTACTTTACGTCAGGTATTGTGCTAAATACTGTGTGTGTGTGTGTGTGTGTGTCTGTATAAAATCTCAGTTTACTCTCACAACAGACTCATTAGATACTATTATTATTTCCATTTTACAAATAAAGAAACTCCGGTTCTGACGGCCTAAGCAATTTTGTCAAGGTCGGAAATCTGGTGAGCAGTTGAACTGTGATGTGAACTTCTGTCTGCTTGACTCCAAAGTCTGGCTTCTTAACTACAATCTATTCTGTGTCTGAAGATGATGATAGTGATGATAATCTGAAATGGGAAAGGGATGACCAATAGCAAAGTCCATTTTTTATGTTTATAGGAAACTGAAATGTGATCATTCTCCGCTCCCTTTGAGAGTTGGATAAGAATTATAAATATATTCCTAGCGATAAGAATTTATGAGATGTGATCTAAGAAAAGGCAAGTGAAAAGCATAAAATACTGTGTAAATATGCAGTGCTTTTATTCCTTTTCCAACACAACTTCTGTCTTCCCCGGACTGGCCGGGAGGGTCTTGTGTCATTATCACTCCTTAGCTGGAAATAATCTCATCAACTCTGAATTCACAGAGCCTATTAGAAGAATCTTTTTTATGGTTAACATTCCTGCTTCAGGGCCTTTGCACATGTAGTTCTCTCTGCTTGGAACATTATTCTCCCAAAAACCTGCTCAGCTCGTTTGCTTACATCATGGAAGTATCTGTTCAAATGTCCCCTATCAGACAGACCCTCCAGTCATACAGAGCTGACTAGGTCCTCATCACACTCTACAAAATAGGCACGTCCCCCTCATCACTCTTTATCCATTGCCTTGCTTTATTTTTCTTCAAAGAAAATTTTCTCGAAAATTTACAGAGATTTTTATATACAATGTCTCATTTGTGACCTAACAACTCTACAAAATAGGTTGGTATTTTTAGTCTCATTTGTCTTAGTGTGCTTGGGCTGCTATAACAAAATACCATAGACTGGGGGGCTTAAACAACAGATGTTTATTTATCAGTTCTGGAGGCTGGAAATCCACGATCAAGGTGCTGGCTGATTCAGTTCCTGGTGAGGACCCTTTTTCTGGCTTGCAGACAACCGCCTTCTCACTGTGTCCTTACATGGCAGAGTGAGCGTGTGCTCTGGTCTTTTCCTCTTCTTATTAGGACACTAATCCCATTCATGAGGACTCTACCCTCATGACCGCATCTGAAATGAACAACCTCCCAAAGCCGCCACCTACAAAAAACCATCACATTGGGGCTTAGGGCTTCAACATGTGGACGCTGGGGGAATACAGACATTCAGCCCCCGAAACCATCCTACAGATGCGAAACCATAACTCGTGGAAAGCAATGATTTTTCCAAGGTCAGAGATAAGGGAGAAGTCATATTTCAAGCCCAGTGCTTTTTCCACAAGTCTGGGACTCTTTCTTTGAAGGACCACGGCCTTGCCTTGTGTTAGAACCCACAAATTACTGCTGAACCAGGAGTGAAGAAACGGCCACTGAAGCAGAGCTCCCCTCGGAGATGCAGAGACTGGCTCTTCACGAAAATAAACAGCTTCTCATATAGTCAGCAGGAAGGTAGATTCCACTTTCCATTCAAAAAACATTTTTTAACTAACTACGGTTTTGAAAGTTTATCTATACTAGGAAATCAATGCTCACAGTGTCACCTGCTCTCTTTTAAGCTGAAAGAGTGGAGGCTCTATGAGAGAGAATGAATTGAGTAAGCCACACGGTAAGTAAGGTGAGAGAGACAAGACTTGAACCCAGGCCAGGCTGTCACATTTTTTACCTGCAAGGGAGCCCAGTTCATAATGTGGCCACTGAGAAAACATCGCGTGCCCTTCTGTTTGGTCTGCTTGCTCCCGTGGCGTGGGTCAGAATAGCATTCTCTCCTCCCATAGAAGTGAAAAAGATATAAGTCTCTGAAACTTTAAAGCCTTGGCCATTCATTCTTCTCTTTTAAGGATATATACACATAAGTGGGTTTTTTTCCGAAAAATTCCTTAAAGGCCATGCATTATTTTCTGGATTTGATGAGCTCTTTAATCCCCAAATATTTGTGTAATCTGTCATTAAGGCTCAGAATTCCTGGACCCCTCATGTGAAGTCAATCCAGATTTCAAACTTAATGAGATTTATCCACCACTAATATCTGCATCTATTTTTAACAGAAATATTTATTTTCAAGACAGAACACATCTCCATATCATGCCACTGCAGCAAATTTTGCATCCTCGGAGATCAGAGTATAAGACAGAGTGGAAAGCTAGATCTCAACTCAGGAACTCTTTTGTGTTTTATTTTTTAGGTAGAACCATAGGTAGAAGGAAGAACTGTGTGGTTTAGACATTATGCAGACTAATTCAAACTCAAAGCTAAATTTAAATTTCTATGCCTATCAATGCATGACTATGCTTCATAATTTGTAATTTCATTCTCTGTTCTATCCCACACGGGCCAAAGCAAAATGAATAAAAACAAACTAAAAAAAAAAAGAAAGAAATCCCAAACCTGCTTTATCTGATGACAATAATAAATGTGGAACATGCTTTCAATTCACATGATGAGCTGATTTTCCCTGGGACCCACTATACATAAAAAGTTTAAGGGGCCAGCCTGGTGGTATAGTGGTTAAGTTTGCAAGCTCCGCTTCTGTGGCCCAGGGTTCATGGGTTCGGATCCCAGGCACAGACCTACACACTGCTCATCAAGTCACGCTGTGGCAGTGTCCCACATACAAAATAGAGTAAAATTGGCATAGATGTTAGCTCAGGAAAAATCTTCCTCAAGCAAAAAAAAAAACAAAAAAAAACCAGGAAGCTTGGCAACAGATGTTAGCTCAGGGCCAATTTTCTTCATTTAAAAAAAAAATTGCATGGACCTAGTGTAATGTAAGACAAGAACCTTCAGGGAGCCATCCTAGAAGGCCGATACCACCATCCCCCTTTGGAACTCTTCACTGAAAGTGGACCCATCTTCTAAGCTTGACTTGAAAAGAAGAGAAGAAATGCTGGGCAGACAAAACTAAGATGCCCACTGTAATTTTTGCATCTAAAATATGAAAGATTTAGACTGATTATGAGAAGGCTATGACCGATGAAACTCCAATCATTCTCTGATGATCTGATTTTTCTCCACATAATATGTTATTCTGCCAACTCCAATCATATTTCCTTTCTTCACAGACACCCAAACTACTTTACATGGAGCAGGCTGCTTAATATGATTTCCCTGTAGGCAAAATAAAATAACTTTTTTGAGGTTCAAAATGGATTCACAGCAACTCAGTCAATAGGAAGATAGAACAGTTAGCATCTTCTTTCCTCTCTTATTCTGGACTCATGAGCCACACAGCACTTCACATGAACTGTTAGCTGTTCACCCTACTTTAACTGGCTTCAGAAATTGTCAAGGGGCTGGCCCAGTGGTGCAGCGGTTAAGTGTGCACGTTCCACTTCGGCGGCCCAGGGTTCGCCTGTTCGGATCCCGAGTGTGTACATGGACAGCCATGCTGTGGTAGGCGTCCCACATGTAAAGTAGAGGAAGATGGGCATGATGTTAGCTCAGGGCTAATCTTCCTCAAAAAAAAATAGAAATTGTCGAGGACTAGACTGCCTGTGGTAGAACAATAATGAGAATATAGGTCTGTTGCATTTCCAGCAAACCCAGAGGTACTGGGAAATAAAAGTTTCAAACTTTAAAATGACTAGAGCTTGCTATTTAAAGTATTGACATGGCAAAGAATTACTTTCTTCGGCAGGTAATCACTCTGCCAGCTATTCTGCTTGGCAAGTCTAAATTTTCATAAGTTGGATTTATTTAAAGTGACTACACCTGTGAGTTAATAGAAAGCATTAAACTCAGGAGTGGTACAAAGCTCCTGGTGGACTGGCTGCAGCTTGTACACAGCCGCCACAGCAGCAATATCACGGGGCTCCTCATTGTCACGGCATTTAGATGCTAAGAATCTTGGAAGTGACATTTCTTAAAAGCACATATTTATGGCACCCATTTGTCTATGGCTACGCAGAATGCTATCACAATACCTAAGCAAGTTTAATAGAAAACATTGCAAACATGAAGTCTTCAGAAGATTCATTCTTGAATGTAAATAAAAATAAAGTGTAGAAAATAGTAACTTAAAAACAAAAAGGATGGCTGCAAAAATTAAGATGTAGGGCATGTACTCAGAGTATTTTCTGAAATGGAGAGACGCAGAGGGCTTTTTCTCTTCTTCCTGTGAGCTCTGTACTTCTAAGCCTTCATTTAACTAAGCAGGGACTGCTTTGAATAAGAACCTAATTTGGGGATGCCACAAAAGCGTCATTTTATAATGGCACTGAATCTAATACAATTCTCACCTCTAGCTCTTCCTGGAGGACACGTGAGCAAGGTTTTTATGAAAATGCCCAGTGTCCACAGCTTCAAGAGGCACCACTGGCAGGGTAGGGCTGTCATCAGAGTGAATTTTCACTTTTCACTTCAAGTGATGTGGAGGGTGCCTTCTAAGCCAGCTCAGAACCGTAGTGTTACAGACGGAATGTTTATGTCCCCCCAAATTCACATGTTGACGCCTGCCCCTCAGTGTGATGGTATTTGGAGGTGCACCCTTGGGAGGTGACCTGGTCGTGAGGTGGAGCCCTCAGGAGTGGGATTAGTGTTCTTATAAAACAGACCCCACAGAGCTCCCTTGTCCCTTCCACCATCTGAGGACACAGAGAGGAGACGGCCACCTATGAACCAGGAAGCAGGCTCTCACTAGACGCTGAACCTGCTGGCGCCTTGATTTTGGACTTCCAGCCTCCAGAACTGTGAGAAATAAATGTTCATTGTTGAAGCCAAGCAATCTATTACGGTCTTTTGTTACAGCAGCCTGAGCTGACTAAGACATGCAGTGAGCCCTGAGGTCCCCGGACTGCACTCCTAAGAAGGAAACTTCGTAAACTTCCATTTGTTTTTCCAGAACTTCCTAACATTCAATGAACATCTCTATGCAAAACACTGTGGAGCATCCAAAGTTGAAGCAGACTCAGACGCAACTCTCATTTAGTTTCAATTTATAGGAAAGATAAAACATTAAAAAATGTGTTACAAGAAAAGGACGAAAGAAAGCGTTAGATGTCGGTAGCAAGTTCCGAGGAAAATGATATCGGTCTTCCCAGGAGACCAGAAGAGTCTCATGGAAGTCATTTTTGGATTGAGCCTTAAAGTATTCTTTGTTAAAAATTTTTAGTGAAAATAGTATATTTCATTTTTCTGATGTCACAGCCCCAACGAGTGGTTTTGTACCCAATTTAATGGCAGTTACGCAGAATGTTTTGTGCAGAGGAGGAAGGAGAAAGGAAAGTAACCACAAAATTTTGAAAAACAAAAACAAAAACAAAAACAAAATCCTGGCTAACTTTCAGCATCTGTTCCACTCCCACATTCATAAAATTCACCTGGGAATTCCGAATAAAAGGACAACAGAAAACAAGAACGGAGGGGAAGGCAGGGCATATTGGCGAAGAAAAAGTCACAGGGGAGAAAAAAGCCACAGTCCATCCCAAGGACAGAGCTCGCTCTGCATCCCAAATCAGGAGGACGCTCAGCAGGGAAGATTTGTCTCCCCCAAATAACGGAGTACTGCAGTGCCCAGGGCGAAAGAGAAGAGGGAAGCAGGGCCGGGGATAGGGTGGGGAGTAAGAGAAGGAAACGCTCTTCGAGGCAAAGACAGCGAAGCGTGATTAGAGGGAGAGACAGTGCTGAGGAGTACTAAAACTGAAAAAGACATGTCCTGAGCTTGTTCCCTTGGCACCACATCCAGTTCCATTCTTCAGCCTCATGCTCCCATTTGGCCCAAGAAGTGCTTGAGGGGCATGGCTCCCATTCTTGAATCACAAGGCAGGGCTCTGGGACTGACTGGCCAGCTCCACGTTCACTCTGCCTGGAGAATTTGGAAATCAGGCGAGGGTTCCCAGATGGGGAAGTCACCCTACGGGGAAGGCCTATCCGCTCCTGCCTTGACTTGGCTTTGACTCTCTTTCGTGGTGGAGACTTCCTCCCGGAGTTCAGGGTCACTAGAATGCACTGATTGAACTCCTGAGCTTGCAGTCACGAACAGGGACAGGCTCTCTGAGCTCTTCTTGGACAGCAGCAGAAACAGCTGCTGAGGCAGTGACAGTGGCTGGCTGCTTACTGGGTGCTTCCCTCCTTGCCGCCACCTGTAGGCCTTGTTCCGCTTTGTTTTCCTGTGTGCTGGAAGTGGGTCTTGCGGCGCCAGTGTTCTCTGGGTGTGCCTCCTGCTGCCAGAGGAGAACCTCGCATCTCAAGGGCACACAATACACAAGGGTTAGCACACTGCAGTGCTGATCCTGGGGCTCAGGGATCAGGAGCAGTGACCCCAAAGGCAACCCTCACCTTTCAGGGCATTCAATTTGCTCTTTTTTTCTACATGCGGACACAAAAGAGCTTTCCAAAGATGGTCTTTGCCTCCCAAACAGAAGTGAATTTCTAGGTCAAAATCTGGCTGACATCAGCTAGTTCCACATTCAGCCCCTGGAGGCGGGGTGGAGGAGGGAAGTGGGTGGGCGACATTCACCCACCCCCAGCTCTTAACGTGTTTAACCACTGGAAGGGACCTGTCAAGGAAGCATATGGGAAATAAACTTAGAAAGATAAGTGGTGACAAAGTTTAGGAAAGTTTTAAATGCTCAATTATAAATTTGGAGTTTTTTGGTAAGGAGTGAGGAACTACTGGAAATTTCTAAACATGGGGTTAACATGATCATGACCTGGCTTTAGAATGATTCACTCTCCCATTATTGTTTAGAGGGAAAAGAGTCAAGATGCTTTCAGATACAAGCAAGAGAATACCAAACCAAGATGGCTTAGATGATAGCGATTTATTATTTCATATACCAAGAAATCCCATCCATAGCTATAAAGAGAGATTTGCTTGTTTCTCAGAAAGCAATGGCGATATTTGAAACCAAGGAGTTGGCTGAGGGTGTCAAGAGAGGACATGGAGACAGCAACAACAACAAAAGTGAGCAATAATAGAAATTTAGAGAATGTCAAGGAGGAAAGTTAGGAAGAAGAGAAACGAAAAGTAAATTCCCTATTATCTAATTTTTTGCCACTTATAGTCTAGCAGAAAAGCTCACCTCTACCCCCTACATGATTATTTTTAAATGAAAATAATTCAACATGAACACTCAAGTCTCTCGGGAATATTACATTCTCATTCCAGAAAACCAACTTAGCCAAGCATAAGGATAACTGAGTCCTTTCTCTATAGAGAGCACCTCTGATCCATTTCAAAATAGTTTTATTTACTGTCACCGAAAGTAATTAGAACATTTGTCCCTGGTGGCCACTTGTCATCCTTTGAGAAGTTTCCACATTCACAGTCGGAGCACCCACTGAAATCCATGAAGAAACTCAGCAACCCACAGATCAGTCTCCCACTGGAAAGAGGAAAGGTGCTGTTCACAGACTTGCTACAACTATCTATAACCAGGCCAGGTGCTCACCTAAGAGTTGCAGACATGAATGCCAAAGGAAAGGGCAGCTCTTCATGTGTCTCAGCAGAGTGCCCCCTAAGACATGCTAATAATCACCATGAGATTCTATTCTGCACAGCAGCATAAAGGGATGTGGACTTCAAATTTAAAAATGAAAAGACTATTTCCCATCTTTTGCTTTTAACCTAACTTAGTTAAGTATATCACCTCTGTCATTCTTCTGTGCACTCTAGGTACATGTGACAACACCCAGCCAAGGCAGGTGTCCTCAGTACTTTGCCACCTCATTGTTTTTTCTCACCAATAGACCACAGAACCCAGTCATAGAAAATGGGCACTAATGACTCTGTGAGGAAACCAAAGAGAACAATGAACATCTGTAGATAATGAAGTAGATGCCAAGCAACCTGTCCTTATAGATTAATTCCACTTCCCACACTGAAAGACTCAACTCCTTGTCCCTGGGGAAATATGCTTTTGCCACAGAAAATAATCTGTCTAACTGGAATTTAACAGTGATACATTCTTTAAAATTACACCAGACCTTTTAATTTAAAAAGCCCAATTGTGTAATTTTTAAAAAAAGCCCTCAGATACTAGACATTTCTGAGCATATTTGAATGGATGAAAGAATAAGTAAACATTTATAGATGTATATATAGAGATAACATTTATTGAGCAAGTAGCATGTGCCAATATATGTCCATATATACTAACTCATTTAAACTTATGGTAGGTACTGTTAACATCTTATCCTTTTTGTAGATAAGAAACAAAAGGAGTAGAAAAAGGTATTGATAGATGGGTTGCAATGAGTTCCAAAATGAAAGTAAGAAATATGATGCAGTGATATTTGCATATCCCCCCTATATACATATTTATTTTTTCTTGGTTTCCTTTCTCCTCCCAGCTACATCACACAAAAGATTTTTTTTAACCCATTAATTCATATTCCTTCAAAGATGCTCTGTTCCACCTTGGAGGTGTAACACCCCTGACAGCAATTCTTTGGATATCAAGAATAGATCACCTAGGTCAAGGTGGTGGCATAGATGGACTCTGAACTCACTTCCTCCCATGGGCACAGTAAATTTACAACTACACTGGGAACAATTACCCCGATAAAGAACTGAAAATTGGATAAAAAGAACCTCTGCAACAAGGGACAGTCCTGACTGAGGTGGAATAGGCAGAAATTCCTTTCTGGAGAGAAAAAAAAAGCCACTTTCACAAGCAGTGGTGCTTCATGGCTGCCCAGGGGTAATCCTAAGGTACATAGCCTTCCCTTGAGGAGTGGGGGACCTCAGAAGGGAGTGCTACTAAGCGTCCTTTGGACTCAGTACAACTGAAACAAGTGTCATAATAACTAGCTTTGCTGGCTATAAACAACAACAACAGGGAATGCCCCTAGAAAAGCTGTTGGACATAAGAGAAAAAACAGCAGCTTTTAAAGGACCCACACACAAATTCACCAATTTTGGAAAGCAACCTAAAATCACAAAAAAGTAAGGTGCACAGTACTTGATGTAAAGAGACTCATCTGATATGCTCTGGGTGCATCTTAGTGAGAGGTGAGACCTGTCCAGGGACTGAGATATTGGTGGCAGCCATTATTGTGACCTAGTAAAGGTGTGCTAACACAGATTCTGGCAGATGCCATTGGAGTTCTTCCCCTGGCCTGTTAGCCCAGGAGATGCCCCACTCACTAGAGTGTCGATTTAATCCAGCTCAGCCAGGGCAGGCAGCTCATCCTAGGCACTGGCTCCACCCCACTCAGGCAACTTGTAGGTCTGCATAGGCTGGGTGGCTAGATCCTGTGCATCCAGGTGAGTGGGTCTGCCTCTGTGTGGTGGGGCTTGTGTGAGGAGTGAGTGGAATGTGTGGGATATTGGTGGAGTGTGTGAGGCCTCTGCAGTGGGGTAACTGGGTCTACTGCTAGGGGTTGGGGTGTGCACATGTGGCAGGACTGTGTCGATAGTGTGTGTGGCCCTGAGGGTAGTGGGGCTTGTCAGCTGCAGAAGACTGTGCTTCTCAAACAGCCACAGAGGGGATCAGCCCCACCTTCCAAAGCCTGAAACAATTGGGTGCTCCCTTGTGTAGGGTCAGCCCCATTCAGCTGCAATACAGGAAGAGCTGATAAGAGCCTTGCAGGCTGGAGGTCTACAGCAATTGTAAGTCCCTGAGCCTTAGCAACCAGCAAGGCTTGGGGCCTGCTCATTTAACAAAAAACTGCAACAAGAATGTGCTATTAGACCTTGAAGCCAACTGTGCTGGGGCTTCCCAAACCCAATGTAGTGACTACAGTGTCCGTAGCAGCCACACACAGCTGAGCATTACAACAAGTTGGCCAGGGGGACAGCCCTGCCTCCCTGGGTATCTGCAGCAAAAGCAACCCTGCCACAGCAGAAAGACACATGTAGCCCACACAAGGGTCACTTCTGGAACATTTGGAACTGGTGACAAGAGGGAAGCACACTGCTGGGCCTCATAAGGCATCTCTTACACAAGGCAATTTCTCCAAGATCAGAAGACATAGTTGACTCACCTAATACATAGATATAAGCACAGAGAAAGAGGCAAAATGAGGCTGCAAGGGAATATGTTCCAAGTAAGAGAAACAGGACAAAACCCTAGAAAAAGAACTAAATGAAACAGAAATAAAAAATCTACCTGACAAAGAGTTCAAACAGAAAGTCATAAGGATGCTCACTAATCTTAGGAGAAGAATGGATGAATTCAGCAAGAAGATCAACAAAGAACTGGAAAATAAAAAAAAAAAATCAGAAATGAAGAATACAACACTAGAAGTGAAAAATTCACTAGAGGGACTCAATAGCAGAGTAGATGATCCAGAAGAATGGATCAGCAAGCTGGATGAGCGACTAGAGGAAATCACCCAAGTTGAACAGGTGAAAAAAAAAAGAATTGAAAAGAATGAGAACAGTCTAAGGTGCATCTAGGGTAACATCAAGAGCACTCACATTCCTATTACAGAGGTCCCAGAAGGAGAAGAGAGAGACAAAGGGGCAGGGAATCTATTTGAAGAAATAATAGCGGAAAACTTTCCTAACCTAAGGAAGGAACAGACATCCAGTTACAGGAAGCACAGAGAGCACCAAATAAGATAAACCCAAAGAGGCTCACACCAGGACACATTATAATTAAAATGTCAAGAATTAAAGATAAAGAGAGAATCCTAAAAGCTGCAAGAGAAAGGCAACAAGTGACAGACAAAGGAGAGCCCATAAGGCTATCAGCTGACTTCTCAGCAGAAACCTTACAGGCTAGAAGGGAGTGGCAAGATATATTTAAAGTGCTGAAAGGAAAATCCCGCAGCAGAGAATACCCTACCCAGCAAGGTTATCAGTCAGAGTGGAAGGAGAGATAAAGATTTCCCCAGACAAGCAAAAATAAAAGGAGCTTATCACGAAGAAATCAGTTTTTATAAGAAATGTTAAAAGGACTTATTTAATAGGGAAAGAGAAGACCACAAATAGGAATAAGAAAATTATCCCAAAAAAAGGCAATAAAATCACTGGGAAAGGCAAAAATATATAAAGGTAGCAGATCAACCACCTATGAAGATAATATGAAGGTTTAAAGACATAAGTACTAATATTACCTATTTCCATGATAAGAGGGTAATGGATACACACACATGGTAAAAAGAGGTTAGATACGATATCAAATACATAAAATGTTGGAGGAGGGGAGTAAAACAGTGCAGCTTTTAGCAGGAGGTCAGACTAAACAGATCACCATCATAATATGTATTGTTCTATGTGTAAGTTATTTTATGTGAACCTCATGGTAATCACAAACCAGAAACCTAAATAAATACAAAAAAAAAAATGAGAAAAGAATCCAAACATAATGCTAAAGAAAGCCATCAAACCACAAGGGAAGAGAGCAAGATAAGAAAGGAACAGAGAAGAACTACTAAAATACCCAGATAAAAGTAACAAATTGGGAATAAGTACATACTTATCAATAGCTACTTTAAATGTGGATGGACTAAATGCTCCAATCAAATGGTATAGGGTGGCTGATTGGATAAAAAAAAAAAAAGATCCATATATATCTTGCATATGAGAGACACACTTCAGACCTAAAGACAGTGACAAACTGAAAGCGAGGGGATGGAAAAAGATACTCCATGCAAATAGCAAGAAAAGAAAGCTCTGGTAGCAATACTTGTGTCAGACAAAATAGACTTTAAAACAAAAACTGTAACAGGAGACAAAGACAGGCACTACATAATGATAAAGGGAACAATACAACAAGAAAATATAACACTTGTAAATATCTATGCACCCAACATAGCAGCACCTAAATATATAAAGCAATTATTAACAGACATAAAAGGAGAAATAGACAGTAACACAATAATAGTAGGGGACTTTAACACACCAGTTACACCAATGGATAGATCATCCAAATAGATCAATAAGGAAACATTGGCCTTAAACGACACATTAGACCAGATGGACTTAGTAGATATATACTGAACATTCTATCCAAAAAACACAGAATACACATTCTTTTCAAATGCACAGGGAACATTCTCCAGGATTGACCACATAATAGGCCACAAAACAAGTCTCAAGAAATTTAAGAACACTAAAATAATAAAAGCATATTTTCTGACCACAAAAGTATGAAACTAGAAATCAACTACGGGAAGAAAATCAGAAAAGCCACAATTATGTGGAGATTAAACAGAATGCTACTGAACAATGATTGGGTCAAAGGAGAAGTCAAAAAATATCGGGAGACAAATGAAAATGAAAATATGACATGCCAAAATTTATGGGATACAGCAAAAGCAGTTCTAAGAGGGAAGTTTATAGCAATATTGGCTACCTCAACAAACAAGAAAACTCTCAAATAAACAATCGAACAGCACACCTAAAGGAACCGGAAAAAGAAGAACAAAGCCCAAAATCAGTAGAAGGAAGGAAATAATAAAAATCAGAGCACCAATCAATGAAAAACGAACTAAAAAATAATAGGAAAAAACAATGAAACCCAGAGCTGGTTCTTTGAAAAGAGAAACAAAACTGACAAACTGTTAGCTAGACTCACCAAGAAAAAAGGAGAGAAGGCTCAAATAAGTAAAATCAGAAATGAGAGAGGACAAGTTCCAACAGACACCTCAGAAGTACAAAAGATTATAAGAGAATACTATGAGAAGCTATATGCCAACAAATTGAATAATCTAGAAGAAATGGATATATTCTTAGAGTCATGTAACCTTCCAAAACTGGATCAAGAAGAAGTAGAGAATTTGAATAGACCAATCACCAGTAAGGAGTTCGAAATACTAACAAAAACCTTCCAAAAAATACAAGTCCAGGACCAGATGGCTTCCCTGGTGAATTCTACCAAACGTTCAAAAAAGACTTAATGCCTATCCTTCTCAAACTCTTCCAAAAAAATCAAGTTGAGGGGAAGCTTCCTAATTCATTCTACAAAGCCGACATTACTCTGATATGAAAACTAGACAAGGACAACCAAAAAAAGAAAATTTCAGGCCAATATCATTGACGAACATTGATGCAAAAATCCTCAACAAAATACTAGTAAATTGAATACAAAAATACATTAAAAAGATCATATACCATGATCAAATGGGATTTATTCCAGGGATCCAGCGATGCTTCAACATCAACAAATCAATCAAAGTGACACACTACATTAACAAAATGAAGAATGGTAATCAAAAGAGCATCTTAATAGATGCAGATAAAGCATTTGACAAGCAATAGCATGCACCTATCATAAAAACTCTGAATAAAATGGGGATAGGTGGAAAGCACCTCAAAATAATAAAGGCCTTATATTACAAACCCACAGCTAATATCATTCTCAATGGAGAAAAACTGAAAGCTATCTCTCTAAGAACAGGAACCAGGCAAGGATGCCCCACTTTCACCACTCTTATTTAACATAGTATTGGAAGTTCTAGCCAGAGCAATCAGGCAAGAAAAAGAAATAAAAGGGATCCAAATTGGAAAGGAAGAAGTGAAACTGTCACTATTTGCAGATGATGATTTTTTTTTAAAGATTTTATTTTTCCTTCTTCTCCCCAAAACTCCCCCAGTATATAGTTGTATATTTGCAGTTGTGTATCCTTGTAGTTGTGGCATGTGGGACGCTGCCTCAGCATGGGTTGATGAGCAGTGCTAGGTCTGCACTCAGGATCCAAACCAGTGAAACCTTGTGTCACCGAAGCAGAGCAAGCGAACCCAACCTCTCAGCCATGGGGCCAGCCCCAGAAGACATGATTTTATATATAGAAAACCCAAAAGAATCCATCAAGAAACTTTTAGAAATAATAAATGAATACAGTAAAGTTGCAGGACATGAAGTCAACATACAGACATCAGTTGCATTTCTATACATTAACAACAAAGTATCAGAAAGACAAATTAGGAAAACAATCCCACATACAATGGCTACAAAAAGAATAAAATACCTAGGAATAAACTTAACCAAAGAGGTGAAAGATCTGTACACTGAAAAGTATAAAAGATATTTGAAAGAAATTGAAGAAGACACAAAGAATAGAAAGATATTTCATGCTCTGGGATGGGAAGAATTAACATAGTTAAAATGTCCATGCTTCCTAAAGCAATCCACAGATTCAATGCAATCCTATCAAAGTTCTACAACATTTTTCACAGAAATAGAACAAAGAATCCTAAAATTTATATGGAACAACAAAAGACCCCAAATAGCCAAAGGAACCCTGAGAACAAAGAACAAAGCTGGAGGTATCACATTCTCTGATTTCAAGATATATTTCAAAGCTATAGTAACCAAAACAGCATGGTACTGGCACAAAAAACAGAAACAGATCAATGGAACAGAATCAAGAGCCCAGAGAGGAACACACATATCTATGGATAGCTAATATTTGATAAGGGAGTCAAGGACATACAATGGAGAAAAGAAAGTCTCTTCAATAAATGGTGTTGGGAAAACTGGACAGCCACAAGCAAAAGAATGAAAGTAGACCATTGTCTTACACCATACACAAAAAATTAACTCAAAATGGATTAAAGACTTGAATGTGAGACCTGAAACCATGAAACTTCTAGAAGAAATCATAGGCAGTACACTCTTCGACATCGGTCTCAGTAGGATATTTTCAAGTACCATGCCTGATCAGGCAAGAGAAACAATTAAAAAAATGAACAAATGGGACTACATCAAACTAAAAAACTTCTGCACAGCAAAGGAAACCATCAACAAAACAAAAAGACAATGTAACAATTGGGAGAAGATATTGCAAACCCGATATCTGATAAGGGGTTAATATCCAATAGATATAAAGAACTCATACATCTCAACAACAAAAAAACTAATAGCACAATTAAAAAATGGGCAAAAAGACATTTCTCCAAAGAAGATGTACAGATGGCCAATAGGCACATGAAAAGATGTTCAACATCATTAACTATCAGGGAAACGCAAATCAAAACTACAATGAGATATCACCTCACTCCCTCCCATCAGAATGGCTATAGTTAACAAGACAGGAAACAACAAGTGTTGGAGAAGATGTGGATAGAAGGGAACACTCATACGCTGCTGGTGGGAGTGCAAACTGGTGCAGCCACTATGGAAAGCAGTATGGAGATTCCTCTAAAAATTAAGAATAGAACTACCATATGATCCAGCTATTCCACTTCTGAGTATTTATCCAAAGAACATGAAAACATAAATGTGTAAAGATACATGCACCCCTGTGTTCATTGCAGCATGTTCACAACAGCCAAGACTTGGAAGCAACCTAATTGCCCATCAAGGGACGAATGGATAAAGAAGATGTGGTATGTATACACAATGGAATACTACTCAGCCATAAGAAATGATGAAATCTGGCCATGTATGACAACATGGATGGACCTTGAGGGTATTATGATAAGCGAAATAGGTCAGAGGGAGAAAGTCAAATAGCATATGATCTCACTCATAAGTAGAAGATAAAAACAACAACAAAAAATCACATAGAGACAGAGATTGAATTGGTGGTTACCAGAGGGGAAGGGGGAAAGGAGGAGGATGAAAGGGGTGATTAGGCACATGTCTATGGTGATGGATTGTAATTAGTCTTTGTGTGATGAACATGATGTAATCTACACAGGAATCTAAATGTAATGATGCACACCTGAAATTTATGTAATGTTATAAGCTAATGTTACTGCAATAAAAAAAAAAAAGAATGGATCACCTAGAGCAAACCTTGGAAGTATTTAGAATGTTCCACAAAAGGGTTTAGAACCTGGACAGGCTGAGTAGCTATCTTCAAGACTGTAAAGGAAGCTGCTGTTAATTAACAGAACATAAAACACTCCATCCTCTTCTGGAACAATGTGTCCATGGACATCTGCCCTAGAGAGGTAACTAGTAAAGAGCTCTGTGGTAGCTCTTCTACTTACTTCTTCGTACTCTGCAGTTACAATACACGTGCAATTCAGTGTGTTAAATAATTAGTTCTCTGCATCCTGTGAACTGAGGACTTATTTCCAGAATGATTTAGAGTGGTTTCCTCTGAAGTCTGCACTGAAAGGGGAAATAATTAGGCTCAGAAGGGTTTTTACTTAAAACCTCATGTCTCACTTATCTAAAGTGACTGTGCTAATTAGGCTTCTCATACATTTCCCTGCCACACTTCACTCTGAGGACTCAGTCTTCACCTCAAGGGGTCTTCACTTCAGGTGTTCCCTTGGGGTCTGGCATGGTACTGGAAACCCACCGAGGTGGGAATCGCTCAGTCTGGAATCCCTGCAGATGTGTAATTCACTTAGGGACACAAGGCTCTTGTATGGCCATATATTCAAATGTGAGTCTTTGCCTTAGTCACATAATCAAGTCAACCTGCTGGAGGTTAAAAAAAAAAAGAATTGGTCCAAGCACAGCTACACCACGTGTGGTCTGTGGAGCAGCTGATGGCCTGGGGATTGTTACCAGTCCATGGAGCAATAAGAACAGAACTTGGAAGGAAGCGTTTAGAAACTTTAATGCAATTTGAAAGAGTAATTTTTTTGAGTCTATTAAATCTAATAATTTTTTTAAAAGGGACATATTTTGTATATCATTTATTTACATTAGAAAAGAATCAAAGGGGGATGTTTCATTTTTATTATAATTCACCTTCTAATAGTTTATTATTTTTTTCCCTGCTTATGGATCATATTTCCTGCTTCTTTGAATACCTGGTGATTTTTTTTTTTTTTTGGATTGTGGAGAGTGTGGATTTTCGCTGCTGGGTGCTGGATTTTGCTGTGTTCCTCCACATCGTGGTGGACTTCGTTCTGGCAGGCAGTTACATTACCAGGGATCAGTTTGATCCTCTAGGGTGAGCTTTAGGTAAGCTAAAGGCAATCAATGGTAAGCTGAGGCAAGAGTAGGATTCACCTTGTTTGTTTCCCTTCTCTGAAAGGATCATAACCCTAAAGGGACTTTTGTCCGACAGCTAAAAACCATTGTTTCATCTATTTTTCTGGTTGTCTAATTGTTTAAGATGGAAGAGTGAATTGATCCATTTTACTTCGTTATGGCTAGAAACAGATGCCCTAGGAATTCATCTTAACATCTTTGATCTTGATATCCAGTAATTCACTGATAGTGATTTTACTTGATTTTCTAACAGTATCGATCTGCAATGGAAGAGAAGTTACAAAATAAAACAAAGTAAAACAAGAGAAAAAGCAGACAACTCAATTAAAAAATGAGCAAACAATCTGAATAGACATTTCACCAAAAAAGATATACAAATGGCCAATTTTGAGCATGAAAAGATGCTCAAAATCAGTAATCATTAGGGAAATGCAAATGAAAACCACAATAAGATACCACCTGGTACTCACTAGGATGGCCATTATCAAAAACATCAACAAGCCCTGAGAAAATAACACGTCTTGGTGAGGGAGAAATTGGAACCCTTGTCCATCACTAATACGAGCGTAAAATGGTGCAGCCTTTGTAGAAAGTATGGGGTTCCTCAAAAAATTAAAAATAGAATTACCATATGATGCAGCAATTGCACATCTGGATATATACTCAAAAGAATTTAAAGCAGGATTTCAAACAGTTATTTGTATACCCATATTCACAGCGGTATTATTCACAATAGCCAAAAGGTGAAAGCAACTCAAGTATTCATGAACAGATGAACAGATTAAAAAATGTGTATATCCATACAATGGAATATTATTCAGCCTTGAAAATGAAGAAAATTTTGATATATGCTGCAACTTGAATGAACCTTGAAGATACTATGTTAAGCGAAATAAGCCAGTCACAAAAGGACAAATACTGTATCATTCTACTTACATGAGGTACCTAACGTCAAACTGACAGAGTCAACAGGTAGAACGGTGATTGCCAGGGACTGGAGGGAGAGGGAAATGGGGAATTATTCTTTAATGGGTACAGAGTGTCAGTTTGGGAAGATGAAAAACATTCTGGAGACAGACGGTGGTGATCGTCGCACAATAACGGGAATGTACTTAATGCCCCTGAACTGTACACTTACAAATGGCAAAATGGTAAATTGTATGTTGTGTGTGTTATACCACAAAGAAAGAATACTTTTTACAAAAAACCCAGCAACTCTTTCTTCCCTTCAGAAGCTTGAGAATCACTGATCTTCAGAGGCTAGAAGGTAGGAAAAGGCCTAACTGAGGGAGAGTTGGATGAACTTTCTTCCCAGGATTGAAGATGACAAACAATAGTCTTTCAGGCCACCCAGGGACCACCCAGCCAGGGAATCAGGAAGGTCTAAGTAGGTCAAATCTATGGAGCCTGCCAAGCGGGTGTCTTTGTACCACCTCAATTGGCCATGAAATCTTTAACAATGGTCTGCGCTGTGGGCTTCATGCACCGTGAGGAGAGTAGAATCTGGTGAGGCTGCAGTGTCTTCTGCAGCGAGTCTGGGGAGAGACCTCAAGAAGCTGGGGAGGTGGCAGCTGCTCTGAAGAGGAGCAAAAGCAATTAATTCCCTAGAGTCGGAAGGGAGAAGAAGGACAATATCGGACCAGGATATATTGTTTATCATGAAAAAGAGAACGCTATTAAACAATACACATATAACATGATCCCATTCCTATATATTGGGAAAATAAATATACATTTCTACATATATATGTATAGAAGAAAATTCCCCGGAAGGATATAAACCAAAATATGAACACTGGTTATATCTGCGTGGTCGAATCAGGGGTGGTTTTCATTGTCTCTTTGTAAGTTGTTTTTTTTATTATCTGTTGTTTTCACAATTGGTAGGTAAACTTTAATAATCAGGGGCAGGAAAGTAATTTTTATTTAAAAATTAGAAAAGGATCAAAGAGCGATGTGATGTGACCCAGACTTGAGGCACTTTTAATTTTGTTTTTGGAGATTTATGCATAAATTAGTCTATATTTCATTATTTCTCATTCTGTTTTTGTTTTTAACATCAGAGAGCTGACCAGCAATTTACACATTATAAGGTAACAATGCTTACCACTCTATGCGCTAGAAATGCATTTCGTTCATCTAGGTCAGATAAGATTAGAGTAATTAAGGTCAGTGGACTTTGTCATGTAACAAATCCTTAAATCCAGCTCTAATCTCATTCATTAGTGCCACGAACAAAAGGGTTAATTGCTAACATAAAATGTTTCATACTCATCTGGACACAAACGTCATACTATTAAACATTATTAGTGCCTTGTTTTGTATCTTTGGAGGGGCAGATATATTCAGCGCTCTGAGAGTTACAGATTTATTAGTTCTGAAGAGGTTATCCCTGGGGTAACTCATTATTGCTCATGCAAGCACTGAATGTTCTGTGACAGGAGAATGTCCAAGATGAAACAATCCAATCAATCAAGATGGGGCATGCATGTGGTGACTATGCAAGACGAGCAGATGCTGTCAACTCCTGAATTGTCACCGTGCAGCCTTGTGCCTGAGGCGATGCCCTGGCTAGCACAGGTGGCTGCTAGTTTGGGAACCCTGCTAGCCTCTTGCCACATCAGACTCATGCTCAATTGCCTCGCTTCAGCTCTGAGCCAGCTGGAAAGGACAATCCTGTTGTCTTATGATTCCCCTGCATCAAGCATTTTGCCACTTTAAAAAGAAGATGAACAAACTGATTTGAGTCTTAATCTCTCTCTCTCTTTTTTTTCTTTTTCTAATTCTGACAAAGGTGCTGAGAAGGAGTGAAAGATTCTAAGGGCAGTCTTGAAAGATCAGCCCCCAAATGTGTTATCTCAACGTTTAGAATCTTACGCAGCCATTAAAAATGATGTCATAAAAAGGTTTTAAAGACATGGGAATGTATTCACTTCACGCTATTATGGTGAAAAGAGCAGCATACAAATGTAACCTTATGAATATAAGGTATGATTCCAATTTTGTAAACTAAAAACATGGAGAGAGCTTCCATCTACTGTAAAAGATGAGAAGGAGTAAAAGATTTAACATCAACATTAGATGGGAGAGCAAAGTGTTGTTGGTTTTGGGGGTTTGTTTTTGTTTTGTTTTTTTGCTCTTTTTTGCCTATATACTTTCTTACATTTTCCAAATGTTCTACAGTAGAAATACATTACTTTCTAAAAAATAAAAATGACTCTCAACAAATGTTATTTTCAGGGTTATTATCTAAACCAATGATAGAGTAGCTTCTACTTCTTGGTATTAACTCAACAGCAACATATATTTTCCCATAAATCTCCCTCATCTTACTATGTTGGGATGAGGCTTAAACAGAAATTGTTCAACTATGCCACATTTTTCTCATTCTAAAATCTTACATGGACCTTGACTTTCTTGACCACAAAATGAGAAAACTTATCCAGCAGGAGGAAAAGACACTGCCCCATCAGCTCTGCTTCTTCTCAAAGCTCTACAGGAAGATTAACAAAGAGGCTGCCTTGGGCCAAGGGGTCACGTCCTTTGGGACTGCTTTTCCCTCTCCTTTCCCTGACATCAGGAAGGAAAAAAAATAACAATTGGCATTCATACTGTGCTCAGAGCTTTAAAAGTACTTTCACATATAATAAGAAGAATGCAAAGAGAAACTCCCTCCAGAACAGTCTGATGCTCTGCTGACAAACACATCCCTTACCAGAGCACGTGCTAACTTGGGTCACAGTGGCCGCAAAGTGAATCAGAGACACAGGAAGAGAGAACTACGTCTTAGAGCTGATGCTATACCAGGCACTGTTCTAATCACTCAACATATAGCATTGAGTCCTTGGGACAACACTGGGAGGAAGGTATTATCTATATCGGGGATCAGCAAACTACAGCCTGGGGGCCAAATGCAGCCTATAGCTTGTTTTTGTAAATCAAGTTGCATTGGAACACAGCCACACCCATTGGTTTATTGCCTATGACTGCTTTCTTGCTACAATTGCAGAACCGAGTAGTTGGAACAGAGACTATTTTTCCTGCAGAGCCTAAAATATTTATTCTTTTCCTCTTTACGGAAAATGTTTGTCAGCTCCTGATCTATATGATACCTATGAGGAAATGAGGCTCAAAGAAGTTCAATAATATCTCAATGTCACTCAGCTACTTGCTGGCAGGGCCAAGATAGAAACATGCATCTCTCTTACTTTAGGCCCATATCCTTTCATTTCTCCAAATAGAAACTTAAAGAGTAAGACCCCAACTTCCTTCAAAGTATATTGTGTGTGGAGCACATTACAAGCTGAGAAAGATGAGACATGAAAAACTGTGCTATTATTCTTGACACATTATGAGATGCAATAACTGTTGGATTTCTTAAGCTATGGAAAGACCACTCCACTGTGTCATCTTTTTCCTTCAACTTCTAATTTAACTCTACAGCAAAAAAAGACAGACCATTTGAAAAAAAAGAGAAAAAACTAGTGGGATTTCATATGCAAAATTGGTGTTAGGTTTCATTGTATAGCTTTCAACATTAAAATGGACCCTAAAACATTTCACTTGCTCCCTTAGTGCGCTGCGTACCAGCTATACAAACTTGCCAAATTCTTCCCAGCATAGACAGGGAGGGGTAGGGAAACGAGTGCTAAAAGTCTAACCTATTCTTCGTTTTTAGCGTGACTTTTGTTTTAAACGTCAATTTCTTTTTCAAAACCTCTTTTTGCTCAACTCCTTAAACACTCAATTAGTTGAGGCGAGGGACTTCACAGAGACTTCTTGTAGGTACCTGATGGAAGAAACTGCTGTGGAAGAAATTGCTGCCTCTCGCTTCTCACAGTACCTCACCCATGGCTCACATAAAGGTACAACATGTTAAAAATGAGCTGGCTCTTCCCAGTGGCCTAGGGGTTGAGTTTGCACGCTCCGCTTCAGCAGCCCAGGGTTTCACTGGTTCAGGTCCTGGGCGCGGACATGACACCGCTCATCAGGCCATGCTGAGGCGGCGTCCCACATGGCACAACTAGAAGGACCCACAACTAGAATACACAACTATGTACTGGGGGACTTTGGGGAGAAGAAGGAAAAAATTAAAAAAAAAAAAAATGAGCTGACTCAATTCACACCAGGGTCAGCAAATGCAGGAAAAGCAGCATCTCCTCCAGATCCTACTCTTTCCTAGACAGAATCCAGCGGTTTTGTGGAGGAAAAGTAAGGGAAAATCTAGAGGATGTGTCCTTCCTTGGCATGCTCAGTGGCAAGGAGGACCTGGTTCATTTTATTTCTTCCCACGAAGAAGGAATATGTCATGACTGTGAAAAGGCAGTTTCTCTAATGTTTACAAAAAGCCATGGAGATTCAAGTGTCTTCTGGGAGAAGCCAGCAGGGGCAGGATGAATATAGAAACATAAAGTGATATCCTTACCATGGAAACAGAAAGGAGGGAAATTAAAACAATGTGGTGGAAGTAGGAACAGCGAAATCATTTGAAGTCTGTAAAATCTTAAAGGAGAGTTCACAGAGGAAGCTCCTCTCATACAAGGAAAGTAAAAGCCTCAGCTGGCACTCTCATCAGACATTTAGGAGAGTTAGCAAGAGACTGAAAGTGGAAAGAGGTTTCCCCTTTAGGTTCCCACCAGTAACATAAGAATTCCTGTTGCTCCTCATCCTCACCAACACTTGGTATACTTAGCCTTTTTAATTTTAGTCATTCTAATAGTTGTATAGTGATACCACCTTGTATTTTTAACTCACATTTCCCTAATGACAAATGATGCTGATCTCTCTTCATATGTTTCTTTGCCACCTGTATATCTTCTTTGGTGAAGTGCTGCTCATATCTTTTGCCTATTGTTTAACTAGGTTGTTTATTTTCTTATATTGAATGTCATGTGTTTTTTAAATATTCTTTGTCTAAGTCCTTTATCAGATATAGGTTTGCACATATTTTCTCCCAGGCTTTAGCTTGTTTTTCGTTCGTTAGCAGGGTCTTCCAAGAGCATAAATTTTTCATTTTAATGAAATCCAACATATCAGTTTATTCTTTTATGGATTACGTTTTGGTGTCATAGCTCAGAAATCTTTGACTAATCCAAAGTCACAACGGTTTTCACTCATGTTTTCTTTTAGAAGTTTTATAGTTTTAGGTTTTATAGTTAGATCTATTATCTATTTTGAGTTTATGTTTCTATATGGTATGAGTTGTGGATTGATTTTCTTTTTTTTGCATATGAATCCCCCATTGTAGAAAAGGATATTCTTATTACACTAAATTGCTGTTACACTTTGTCAAAAATCAGTTGTCCATATATATGTGGGTCCATTTCCGTTCTCTCTATTCTGTTCCACTGACCTATTTGTCAGTCTTTATATTAATACCTCAGTGCCTTGATTACTGTAGCTATCTAATGTCTTGAAATTATATTATTTTAGCCCTCCAACTTTGTTCTTCTTGTCAAAATTGTTTTTGCTGTATTACATTCTTTGCATTTACATGTGAATTTTAGAATTAGCTTCCTAATTACTGAGGTTTTGATGGGGATAGCCTTGACTCTATAGATCAGTTTGGAAAGAACTGATGTCTTAACAATATTGAGTAATTCACTCATGAATATGATCTCTCTCTCCGTTTACTTAGCTGTTCCTTAATTTCTCACAGCGTGGTGTTACAGATCTTTCTTGTCTTTTGTCGGATCTATCCCTCAGTATTTCATCTTTGTGATGCTATTTATTAAGTGAGATTTTTCACTTCCATTTCTGCTTGCTCCTTGTGAGTTTATAGAAATACAATAGAATGGTTTATATTGAGCTTGTATCCTGCAACCTTTCTAAACTCACTTGTTAGTTCTAGTAGCTTTTTTTGTGGATTCTATCAGATTCTCTACAGAGTTGATCATGTTGTCTGCGAATAATGACAGTTTGACTTCTTCCTTTCCAATCTGGATGCCTTTTTTGTTCACTCATTCATTTTTCGTCTTATTGCACTATCTAGAACCTCCAGGACAATGCTGAATAGAATGGAGACAGCAGGCATCCCTGATGTCTTCTTGATCTTATTCCTATAGATAATTTTAAAAGTAGTTTTTAAAGTAGAAAGGAGAGAAATGCAAGAAGTGGGTCAATATCATTCAAGCAAAGACTTAAGAGGGGAAAAAGAGTAGGGCAAGGGAAGAACAAGCACGCGGGGGCGGCGTTCAGTAAATTCTCTGGAAAGGTCCGGCATTGTTCCACTCTTGGGGGAAATCTGATGTGTGTAAACAGCATTTGAAATCTCCATAGCTGGGCCCCAGTGCAGGCAAGCTAGAAGGGCGACCATCACCACCTGACTCCTCTAGTGATCATGTGTTTGTCCCTCCAACATGCTCTTGCATCGCAATCAGGGGAGACCACATTTTCACACTCAGAGTAATCATTCATTTATCGGCCAGTAAGATTGAAAATATACACGCCTCAAATCCTTAGTTGCAGTCTCTAGGTTGCTGGGACCTGACTCAGCTTTTGGACATTACTAAGCAGGAAAAGCACACCTGGATAAAGTGACCTGGAAGAAGGCAGGCAGATCCAGGCCCCAACCCAGCAGGAACTGAGTTCTTACCCACCCCAGCTTGATTATTGACTTGTTTTTCCCAGTTTTTTGTAGGATAGCACCCCGTGAAAAACAAGTGGAGTTTAAGTTTAAATAATTGTGCCTGGAACAGAATCAGACCTGTTCTCAAAACATGGGCAAAGTTTCATGCTCTTTGCAGAGATTTTGCTGTTTGCGTCTCTCTGTACTATGGTATGTGAACCCGAGCATCACCGGTTTGTATTCACATAGGCAAGTAAGCCTGGTGCCACAAAAAGGCTGCTCAGTCAGGAGTCGGGAGATTTGGACTCTAGGTTCATAAGACTTTTAGAAAATCATAGAAGAAATGAAGAGGCAGACATGAGCAGTGGGAAGGAACACTGTAGTGGGTGGAGTCAGAGGGGAATGGGAGGGGAGAGAGAATGATGATTAGAGGGGGTCCCGTCTACGTGGAAGATTCGCGTGAGATCTGAGCGGTAGAACGGGAATGAGGGCCCTGGGCTTGGCAGTAGGGGAGACATGGGTTTCAGTTCTGGCTGTACCACACCCCGGTCTGTTAATTTATGTTCTTTACTTCTCTTGCCTTCATTTCTCATTCTTTTAATTTAGGATGATAATAATGCCTGCCACATAGAGTTTTGTTGGCTTAAATTATGCCACACAAATATGCAAACCCTTATAAATATGCCTGGAATATGAAAGTATAATCTGATGACATTATGACTGAGGTGGCTTCACTCATTCAACAAATATTTACTGAGCGCCTACTCTGTGCCAGCACTGTTCCAGGCACTTAGGGAACATTAGTGAAAACAATAGGAAACTCCCTGCCTTCATGGTGCGTATCATCTAGTGAGGGTGATGGACAGCAAACATGATAAATGAGAGAATGGTACAGTGTGATTAGAAATGATATGCATTCAGGAGAAAAGAAATTGAGCAAGTGAGATGTTAAGGGGGCTTGAGAGTGCTGGAAAGGCTCAGTTATCATAATAAAGGGGATGGTCAGGGCAGGCCTCACTGGGAAGGTAAAATGTAAGAAAAGATGAAGTGGGAGAGTAGGGCAGTCAGCCGTGTGGGAAGAGCATTCCCGGCAGAGGGAACAGCAGGGCGAGGCGCTCAGGCAGTGGTATGTGTGGGGTGTTTAGAGAACAATGGGGAGTTCCGTGAGGGGGGTGACTTCTAAGGGATGAGATACAGGCCAGGTCATTAGAGCTCTGTGGATCCTGAGGAGGACCTGGGCTTTTTTGCTGAGTGAATTGGGAAGCCCTTGGAGAGTTTGGCGTACGGGGTAACTTGATCTAATTTCTGCTTGAAAGGCTCCTCCAGCTGAGAATCAAGTCTAGAGTCACAAGGGTGTCAGTAGGGAGGCTATTGCTGTAACAGAAGGGGAGGCCATGTTAGCTCAGATCCAGAGTGGTAACCGTGGAAATGACGAAAAGGGTTTTGAAGGCAGAAGCATGAGGATTTGGGGGAAGAATTGGATGTAGAGTGTAAGAGAAACAGAAGAACCGGGCTGACGCTGAGTTTTCAGCCTGAGTAATAGGAAGGCTGGATTTACCATCAACAAGACAGGAACCAGGCTTTAGGGCCAGATTAGGAGCTCAATTTGAGGGATGTTGTATTTGAGATGTCTGTTTGTCTATGAGTCTATTAGTGATGCTCAAATGAAAAAAAGTACGTAATACGGATGAGTCCTTAAGCTGTACCTGGGAAAGGAAGAAACAGATGGGGTAGGTTATGCAAAGAGAATTTGACTGCAGAGAATTTCACCTTTGGGCCAGAAAATGTGAGGTCACCTATTATCTGCTTCCTCTCTCTGCAGTCACTGTTTATACTTGAAACTATTTTAAAAGTTATATGAAGTCACGTGACTCCCAGATTTTTCTTTCCACTTTGCCTGTTACATTTCATCTAAAATGCTCATTCTGACCTTATTTCCTAATATGAAAGGTGCAAGACTGAAGTTTGGCTGTCGCCTGGCTAGGTGACAATGAGAATATTGGACCATTTGACAACTCACCCCCACCTCATCACCACATATATCATCACATGTCTTACACCTGGACTGAGCCAGGCGCTACATAAAAGCACCCTTTCCTTTCTTCTCCTCCCTCCCCAGGCCTGAAGCACCTACATATGCTGTGCTGGGTCTCTCTTGAACAGGGTCCCACTCCGGCAGTCTTGTTGAGAGGCCTCCCTGGGCAACACTCTGGGGACGTGTTGCAGGTGCTCTTGTCTACAAGAAGGAAGCCTTGCATCGCGCATTAGATGAGGCGAAACCACATTCTAGCAGCCACATGAGTTATTTGAAAAGATGACCAGTCATCTGGAGTTTCCTGACTGCCCTGAGAACTTGAAATCTGAGCAAGCGGAAATAGTAACGACAATATTTACGGCGTTTTCCCACAGCAGTGCTGGTAGCAGGTCGCCGCTGAGCCTTGTTCTCCTGGGGCGACAGATGTGTGTTTTGGTGATTCATAACATCAGGAATCAAGGAGACGCTTTCCTGCCCCTCTGTTCCATTTTCATGTCCTTCTCCTGTAAGCCCCGTCTCTGGAGGGCAGATGGCAGGCTCCGGGGAGTTACCCAAGGGAGCTCTAATGCCATTGCTGTATGGCCCCTTCACTGGACACTCCTTTAAAGACACCAGGTCACCTCAAAAGCCAATTTCAGACTCATTTTTTCTTAACCACCAAAAAAAAATTTTTTAATGTTGTTCATTAGATGAACTGAAGAAAAGTCATAAAAATCAGAACAAAGTTTAGCCCGAGATTCAAAAGAAATGAGGAAATATAATTCTTAGCTTAAAACCCAAACTGTTCTTTTGAAATCTATTCAGCAGTGGGGGAAACATCGATATTCTGCTTCAGTGCCTTAGTACTTAAAAGGGATATATTGGGCTCTATACTTTAACTGCCAAATCCGACATTCATATCCATCTGGCCATTTTTAAAAGGATCCTTGAGCCAGCCAGAGTTGGCAGTTGGCTGTATAATCACACCTGCATATGGCACAGGAGTTTTTTTAATGGGCAACAGTTAGAGCATGAAAGTATTGCATGATATGCCTTCGTTTAAAACCCACACTTCAACATGTTTGCACATGTGAGTAATTATATTTTAAAGCTCTCTGTTAAGCCTTTGTTCTTTATTTCCTACAGATCAAATTAGTTGGGGACCCAGTTTATTTTGAAATTATTTGGAAAATGTTTTGGCGTTCTAAAATTTCCTTTGTACAGAAGTTTTGCAAAGTTAAAAGGCAAGCCACAAACCTCCACAACCAGTGGAAGAAGAAATGCATAAAACCACCAACAAATTAAATATGACAAACACCCACGCAACAGGAGAATGTTAGGAAAGCTTGTGTCTCTAAGTACGTGTCAACCTCCATGTGGGATTTGGCTCCAACTCACTGTACATGGAGATAATCTTTAATGCTTATAAATCTGGAGAACCTGGCTTCACAAAGATCACGTTTGTCCCAGTGCAATATAGGCTTCCAGGGCTCTCCTTCTACATCCCTTGTAGTGTAAGTCTAACTGTACCTTACTGCCAGCAACATCCAGGAGTGAAGCTGATGTGTAATCGGGGGCTACTCTTTGAGATGATTTTCAAAGAAAGGTTAAAGGTAATGAGGAGGGAAGCATCCTGACTTGGGAGAGCCCAAGTCAGAAATTGTCTTCAACCACCTACCCTGCCTCCTTTGCCAGTACACAGAGCCCAGTTTGGGAAAGGCAATGAGATAATCTACAAAATCACTTGGGATGGTCTTGTTAAGGATGGTGCATTGACTGTGGCTAGCTACTCTGCTTCTTTAGAATAGCAGTCACTGTGTGAAAATCCTATATAGAATGGTCACTCATCCCTACGCAGGAAATTTCACCTAAACAGCTTTTGGGACTGCTTTAATTACTTCCAATCACCAACATGGAAGGGGACATCCAACACATGGAAGATTAAAAATTGCATTTAAAATGCAAGGTGGGGGCCCATAGGCAACTTCTTTCTCACAGGTGATGGGGATTCATGGCTGCTGTGGCTGTGCTGGGCCTTCCCTCTTCCTCACTTTCCCGGTTACCATCCTCTTTCCCCTGCTTCCTCTCTTCCTATCCATGCCCTTGCTGGATCATCGCTTTCTGACACCATCGTTAGCCTTTCTACATAGAAAATACTCTTGAAAAATCAGAGATGCCTAATGTAAAAGACTGCAGTCATCACAAACATCATTTGAAAATAAAATCATGTTTCTAACTAAATTTGATTCTCTTTCTTCAGTGGACATAAAGCAGACACATGAATTTATAGGATAAAACTCATGCTTGGTTTTGACTCCTGAAATAATGAAAAAAAATCATTTTCTATTTCTTAGCCAGGCAGTGAAGGAATCATTCTTGCCTTTCCAAATGGGCAGGGCTTTCAAGACTGACAGGGCAAGGTCAGTACATAAGATTTTGTAATCATCACAAACATGACTTGAGCACTCAAGCCTGAGGGGAATGTGTGCTGGTGGGAAAGGTGGGGATAACGTTTAGGAAAAGAGCTGTGCTTAACTAGGATCATAAGTTTGGATTGCGTAGTAGTTTTTTTATGACTATTTTTTGTTTCTGAGGACAATAATCCAATTCCTAAGTGGAAAGAAAGGGACTCAGATTACACAAAGCTTGGCTCAATTCAGCCACTTCATGAACAATCAATGATTGACGTGAACACGAATTTATATCTTACATAGGTGGGTCAGTAAAAGTTCAGCAGCAGGTAACAAAACCGCTGCACCTGTTTTAAGTGGAAAAGGATTTAAAAGGAATTACATGCTTACAAAATAGGTAGAAGGGCTCTAGGCTGACTTGCATGGATGACTTGTAGAACAGCGCCACAGAACGTGCTCACCAGAGGAAGAGCTCTCCATCATCATCAGGTACCCAGGAAAGAAGGAACGTCTGTTCCAACTTCAGGCTCTACTTCCACTGCACCTCTGTTGAGGTCCATCCCAGTAAAATGGATGCCCTACCTCTGGACGCTTGTGAAGCTAGAGATGAACACTGGGATCTCTGAACTGCTTCTATGGGAAAACCACAACTGCGTACCAACAGAAAGTCAGATTCTGCTTTGCATATGCCTTCCAACCCATGTTCAGATACACTCGCTTGGAGGAAGATAGGTTATTTGAAGACATAAGATAGCTGGAAAATATATTTAGTTTCCCAGTCTCTAGCATGACATAAGGCAGTGGTTTGTAATCCAGGTTATACCTCATAACAAGTTCTTAATCCAAATAGCCAGGTTATACCTCATAACAAGTCAATTTAAATTTCTATGACTTCAATATTTTTTTAAACACCACAGGTGATTTCAATGTGCAGCAAGCATTGAACCAGACACTCGAGACATGGCTTCTCAAACTTCATTGTACTCATCGATAATCTGAGTATTTTGTAAAAATGCAGAATTTGATTCAGGTGGTCTGAGTTGGGGTCCAAGAATCTGCATTTCTAACAAGCTCTCAGGTGATGATAGGCTGATGCAGAGGACACTATGAGTAGCAGAAATGTACAGCAGTAGTTCTCAAACTTTAGTGTGCATCACAATCACCTGGAGGGTTTGTTAAAACATAGATTGCTAAGACCCACCCTGAGAATTTCTGATTCAGTAGGTCCGGGGTGGAGCCTGAGAATCTGAATTTCTAACAAGTTCTTAGGTGATGCGGAAGCTGCTTTTCTGGGGACCACAGCACCACTGATGCAAAGCATGCTTCAAAGGAGTTGGAATGGAGTTCAGCGAGCCAATAGCTCTATCTGCAACAGATGGCCACCATGTGGAGTTTCTAATGAATTCAAAGAGTTTATATTCCATTTGGATCCAGCAGATAGAGAGGGACTCAAAGAAGAAAGTGAAATGCAATTATTTACACCAAATCTAGTTACCTTTCTCTATCTTCCTTCCATACATGAAATTATGGTGAGTTAGCTGGGAGACCTCACAGAAATGTGTAACTGGATGGCAGAAGCAAAGAGAAGAGAAAACATGAGTCTTCTATATCCAGTAAACAGACAGGACTATTTATCTCCACATTTTACTCTTTGCAAAATCAAGGAAATATATCTGAATGTTAGATGGGTGGCGGAGATAAACAATCTATGGCTCGTTTGATTCCCATGACAAGAGATTTCAAGTAATGTCAAGCTTACTGCTGGTTCATTAGACACACATCACATATTGGGTGTTGTGTCTTCACTGCAATGCACTCTGGGGAATAATCTCCTGAATGCATCATCAGTCAACAGCTTTTGAAAAGAGTTTTATCACAAGCCAGGAAAATAAAATTAGTATAAAGCAATAACAGTTTTCAAACAATGTTTCATCGTAATTTACCACATTGAATAGAATTTCACTCAAACTCATGGTTTTGGATCATTGTTTACACTTTATTAGACTACCTCCTATTTCCCCATTTTCTACTCCACATTCACAGGGTGCTAGATTCCAAAACTGGAGGTCCAACCTCTCTCTCGTGGTTCCTGTGTGAACAAAATGAACCTGAGAATACTATCATGACCTGAGTCTCCAAGACCACTATTTATTGAACAATTGAGATAGCTAAGCACCTAAACTTACACAAAATGCAAGAGCCTCCAATACAGAGGATGAAAGCACCCCATGTGAGAAGAAAGTTTGACTAGTACTTCCTGACTCTTTTTCTTGAGTTTCAACTCAAAATGACCAGAATTCTTCCCTTAATGTGCCCCTAGTGATTCAAAGCATTTTCTCTGGCGCTAGTAGAGAGTTTATCAAAACTACTGAAATGCATGGTATACTCCTAGGCCTTGGGAATGCAAAGATATACATGATGGTGAGCTATTTTTACTCATAACACTTCTGACACCAAATGAGAGGGGTTTTTTTTTTTCCCTCACAGCAACCAATTCTCTCATTCTACAGACACTAACTCCAATTCTGACACTATCTGGAGTTGGAGTAGACCCCACAGGTTAAGGGCTCAGTCCCACAAGACTGCCCCCCTGCTTCAGATGTGTCACAAGTACCAGGACTTCTGTACTTCTGACAGAATCACTGTAAATTAGGGTTTTCCGTGACGTCTTCCTCAAATTCAGTAATTTGCTAGAATGGCTCACAGAACTCAGGAACACACTTTACTTACATTTACTGATTTATTATAAAGGATACAACTCAGAAGAGGCAAATGGAAGAGAATCATAAGGCAGGACACGAGGGTGAGGATGAGCAGAGTTCTAGGCTCCCTTTAAGTGTGCCACACTCTAGCACATCGATGTGTTCACGAGCCCAGAAGTTCCCCCAATCCTGTCATTTAGAGGTTTTTAAGGAGGCTTCATTACATAGGCATGGTTGATTAAACTATTGGCTGCTGGTGATTAACTCAACTTCCAGCTCCTCTCTCCAACCTGGAGTTCGGTGGGTGGGACTGGAAATTTCAAGCTTCAGTTGAAAATTTAAGGCTTGGTCTTTCTGGAGACCAGCCCCCATCCTGACACTATTTAGAAGTCCACTAAGAATCTTCTCCTTAGAACAAAAGATGCTCCCATCACCCTTATCACTTAGGCAATTCCAAGGGTTTTAAGAGTTCTGTACCAGGAACTGGGGACAAAGAACAAATATCTTTCGATGATATCACATGTAGGGTCTACACCATTTGAAGGTCTTGCAACCAAATTGTGGAGGTAGGATGTGGACATAATAATATGATTATCATCTTTGAGTGTTATAGGCATTCAGAAAAGAGAGGATTCAGTTGCCAAGGGCTAGAATAGACTGGACCAACCCAACTTCCAAGGTGAGTGTGGCGGTTATTGCGCTTACTCTGTTATCAGGCTAGGCACACACATACGAAAAAGAAAACCCCTGAAGCTCAGGTCTTCTGATCCTAGGGACAGTGGAGAAAGGGGGAGAGTGGGATCAGGAATGGAACCTCATGCCGGGATTTCATCCTCCCTAGCCCCAGTCTGTGTCCCAACCTTGCGGGGAGGGGAGAAGCGACAGCAGGTAGGGAGAAAGAAACCTTAGATGAGTGCTGTTGGGAGATATTGGCCTGCTTTCCTAGTCACAGTGAAAAGTAGCCTGTAACCCCCTAGAGGAACCCCAGCCTCCAATATGGCACCAACACAAATGTAACACAGGAGTGATAGTATTGGAGAAAGCAGCAGGAGGGAAAATAATGCTAAAGCATTTCAGCCCACCACACTTTGCATAGGATGTGAGGGAGCCCCAGAAATACTTGTGTGGTCCATGAGGAGTTACAGAGTTTCTGAGAGAACCCATAGAAGGACAAAGCCTCAGGGAGGAACGGAAGATGCCTCTGTGGGCAGGAAATTCAAGGTGATGGAAAGTGGACACAAACTTGAGTGCTGGAAGAACACTCCAGAAAGCCAGACAGGACAGTCATACCTCAGCAGGAACCAATCAAATGAGCAGACCAATCTGGCCACTCCTACTACAGAGGCCAGCAACAATCCAAAGGTCACACCAAATGTTTAGTTAGGTCAGATAATTTCAAGAAGTTCAGAGGAAAATATAGGTGTGTTCTTCGATTCTAAGAGAAAATGTAGTTGGGTGTGTAGATAAGTTCATTCATATAGAAGTAAAAATGGAAGCCATACTAGTGAATGAAATCTCTCAGGGGCAGTGTAATGTGAGCCAGTCACAGGGACAGAAGGAGCGTGGCTGTAACAGACAGACAGTTGACCACATTAAATTTTCACCTCCCTGTTTTGCTGTAGAAAGTGACGCTCAAAAGCAGCGACAGCAGTTTGTGATTTATAAAAATGTTGTTGAAAGATTCTAATGCTACCCAAAACCTGTTGCCAATTCACCATTCACACATCAGATGCCGGGAGTTGTGTTATCAACACCATGTGGCAAGAAAATTCAGTTTAAAAAAACTTCTGAATTTTATCAGTATATCATCAGTTAATGATTATTACAGAGAGACAGCAGAGTGGCTCAGAGGTAGGTGAATGCATACGTAGCAGCTAAGGAAGAAAATGACTTTCCAAAAAATCAAGTGGTCAACCATGCTCACTGTTCAGTGATGCCTGAAGTCTAAGCGAAGGCCTCATGAGGGATAGAGTTAGAAGAAACCAGAATAAAAGATGAGGGGTGAGGAAGGACAGAGGGAAAAAGACGTTTCTACTCATATGAGAAATTTTGCAGTAAAAAAGAAAGAGGGTGTATTTCAAAAGGCTTAGAGAAGAGTTTTGGAGTTATCAATCATTTAATATCTATTATGAGGATTCCTACTAAGTTAGGAAGACCTAGTCCATATTTATAGACAAAGAGGAAATGAGGAATTGTAGGAGAGATGATAATGAAAGATGTAAGAGAAAGAGCAGGTGTGTGGGGGAGTGAAGCTCCGGAGGAAGAAGGAAGGGCTCGAGGAGATGCATAGGGAGTAGATGGGATCTCCTCCTCTTTTATTTTATTTTATTTATTTATTTTTTTTGGAAGATTAGCCCTGAGCTAACTACTGCCAATCCTCCTCCTTTTGCTGAGGAAGACTGGCCCTGAGCTAACATCCATGCCCATCTTCCTCTACTTTATACATGGGATGCCTGCCACAGCATGGCTTTTGCTTAGCCGTGCCATGTCCACACCCGGGATCTGAACCGGCAACCCCTGGGCAGCCGAAGCGGAATGTGTGAATTTAAACTCTGTTCCACCAGGCCGGCTCCCACCTCCTCTTTCAAAACAGCAGAAGTGGAAGACAGCACGATGGAATTCTAGACCATGAATTGCGGACAAAGAAAGGGGCGGTCATTGCTGACAGCATGGTTACTCAACCTTGGCCTCATTATCAGGCCAAACTAGATAATTTTTGTTGTGGGGGGCTGTGCTGTGCAGGGTGTGGTAGCATCCCTGACCTCTACCTGGTGGATGCCAGGAGCAAGCCTCCAGATGTGACAGTCAAAAGGTTTCTAGACGTTATGAAATGTCTTCTGGGTGGGGGGGCCCAAGGGCACAATCGCGCTTGTTGAGAACCACTGAGTTAGAGAGACTGGTGGGAGGCACCAAGGGGAGAAAGATGCTACCATATCCCAGAGGGCCTCACGCCTCTAAGAGGTGAGTCCATATGGGAGCGAGAGGACTGTGTGTGTGCAGGACGCTGGTGTAAACACTCAGGTAGGGGTTATAAAAGATGAGGCAGGAGCTAGATCCCACTAGAAAAACCTCCCTCCCTCTTTGGTGGTGGCCTAAAGCAGAAAGGTCACATGGCCTGGGTAGAGCAATTCACTACCTTTCCCAAAGGCAGCCATAAATCTTGTAAAATCCTTGCCAGTGTTTCATATGCTGTGGTAGCTGCGGTTGAGAATTGACACATCTCTGCTCTCGCAAAATTATGTCATCTATTTCTTAGGTTCAAAAGCCTCATGGGATGTTTATAGTCAATTATTGCAGTCACTGACCTTTACAGCTGTACGTGAAAGTGCCGAAGGATCACACACCCTGACACACAGTGGGTCTGCACAGCCTCTATAAACCCCAAGACAAGGAGTCACATGCCTGCCATGGGACAGGGAGTGTGGTTGGTCTCCATGGTGTCAGGGAAGTTCTGTGGGCTAGAGATGGGAAGAATGAAATAAAGTGAGATTTGAGAAGCCCTCACTTCTGAATCGAACGGGTGGGAATCATAAGTTGATCAGTTGCATGTATAAGCTCAGGGATACAAAACACTGTTGTAAGGAGCTATGTCCCTCAAATGCCTCCTAATCTCTAGTCCCCACTGTCACAAAACGATTGGTGGCAGTGACTATTGGGCACTAATTTCTTCACATAATAGGCATTTTCAGTAGCAAAGCTACAAATAGTTGCCCCACCTCAGTAACACATAAAATAGGATTAGGAACCTTCTCCTGGCTCTGGACAAAGCTGGCCATGCTGTTGCTTAGTTAGACATATGATTACACGTTGCTCCTCAGGCCAATGGCACAAGATGGAGACACGTATGGAGAAAGCCGAGAAGAGCAAAAACTCCCTTCTCCTGTGATTCTGATCAAGGGAAGTTTTCCTGTCTGCTTTTATGGAGAAAAACACCTCCAAGAAAATGAAGTAGAGATCCCAAGAAGAAATGCCTCTCACCTTCCACCAAGCTTGTCTGACCTGCCGCTCAGGAGGAGAATTTGTTTTTCCAGAATCCTCACTGCATTGTCCGTCTCACCACTTGAGAATAACCTCTTCTGATGACATGAGGAAGAGCACAGTAGGGGAAATAACACTTGATGCACTCATTCATTCATTCATTTGACCTATATTGATTGAGCACCTGGCACTATTTTCAGTTCTGTGGATAAATAACGAATAAGACCTGAAATGTTCTTGGCCTCTTGGAATGTGATTGGAAGGCGTGGTGCTAAGCATCACTCTGCTTCAAAAAGCTGTTGGCCTTTATGCTTCTTTTATCCAGAAAACAAAAGGCAGGTACTTCCCATCTTAAGACCTATTTTATCTTTAACATCCACAAAAGGTTAGTCAGTCCATAATAGTGGGACAAAACATTTGGTCTATGTTATGCGCTGAATTATGATCCCCCCTCCAAAAAAATTCCTATTGAAGTCCTAACCCTCAGTACATCAGAATGTGCCCGTATTTGGAGAAATGATTCATAGAAGTTATTAAATTAAAATGAGGTTATTAGGGTAGACCTTAAGCCACTATGACTGGTGTCCTTATAAAAAGAAGAATTGTGGACACAGACAAGTACAGAGAGAAGACCATGTGAAGACACAGGGAGAAGACGACCCTTTATAAGCCAAGGAGAGAGGCTTCAGAAGGACCCAACCCTGCTGACACCTTGATCTCAGACTTCTAGCCTCCAGAAGAGCAGGAAAATAAATTTCTACTTTTAAGCCACCCAGTCTGTGGCATTTTGTTATGGCAGTCCTAGCAAACTAATAGCCTATATTAACACTCACTTAGAAACACTTTTTAAAAGATACACAGGCCTGGTACTAACCCACAAAACTAAATGAAAATTTCGGTATTTCAGGTATTAGGGCTCAATTATATAAAAAATTTGAGAGAGGGCTAGTGATACATCTGATGTCACCAAAGTAGGAGGTCCACTGGTCTATAGAACTGGGTGAAGCGTGGTCTGCGCGCTCTCGTGATCGCCCTGATCTTTTCAGTTGCGTAATTTACTTTCCTGTAGACACTCACTGAACTTTCACCTCATGTCAGTTATGCTGAGTGAAGTACAGGGATGAAGCGGCCCGTCTTCCTGAGATGTCCACTGTCACAAGTCATTTGACCTCTTCACAGCTCACCTGGTTTCCTTCTGAACAAGGCAGAAAAATAGTGCACTGCTTGCCTCATAAGGATGTTTTGAAATTTAATTACTAAATGCTTGTTAAAGCTCTCCCTGCAGCCTTTTGATGAAACAAACTGTCTAACTACAAAGTATTGTTTAATATGGAGGTACAGCCTGGAGGCACTGCAGGCTCCAGCAAGGGCTAGCTCCTTTTTTATGCAAATTAAGCACCACCTTATCCACCTGGCAAATTATAGAGCCTGCGGCAAGCTTTAGTCAGCAGCTCTGTGTGTGTCCTTGCTACTTCCTTCCAATTCCTCTCTGCTTTCTCACTTCAATTGTTTCAGTGTGTTCCTGTCAGAAAATCCCACTAGTATAATTTCATATTAATGACCTTCTTGACCCCCATGTGTTGCTGTTCTGGTGTGGAAAAACAGGGTTGACTTAAACATTAGTGTGACCGAACTAATTGGCTTTGTCACTGTTGTACTCACTGTCATCTTCTTGGAGTAGAGCTCTGAGGGAATGTACAAGGAGGGTTGTAAGTTGAAAGGAAGTAGAGAAACTTATCTAGAAGACTTGAGTTATCTAGAAGCCACTAGGAGAGGACCAGGCAGGGGGGTGGTGGGGGCGGGGAGAAGGAAGTCAGAAGAGGGAAGTCTCAGTGACAGTTTAGCCAAAAGCCCTTCTTAACTTTGAGGTTATTTGCATTCACATTGATGTTCTTAAAGGAGAGAAAGGAAGCACCAGAGATAGGATCAAATCAGAGCTTTCCAACAGATGTGCGTAAAATGGCTTACAGGTGTGCTGAAATGCCTAACTGTTGATTCTCTTCAGCCCTGGGGGCAGTCAACTGACCTGTGAGAACTGGTCCCCAGGCCTGTCTCCTCCTACAGCTAGAAGCCTAACCAGGCAGTTCAAATTCCCTCCAGTTTAAAGATGTAGAAAAACATCATTTTTTAAATATGTTCCATGTTGGGAAAAAACTTAGAAAAAACTGGATTAATGACCTTCTACTGCTTCCTCTATTTTCACTGCTTCCTCTCTCACGTTTCCAGTTTAATCTCTATACAACATCCCTGCTAAAATGCCCTCCTTGGTTCAAATCCTTCCAAAATTCCCCTTGTTCTTCAGATAAATCCGTTACCATAGCTAACAAAGCCCCTCATTATCTACCTCTATGCACATTTTAGCTCACCATTTCCCACTCCATTCCCTGCTGTGACCAAGCTGAACTGTTTTCAGTTCTTCCAACAAGTTATACAGAGTCTCAATTCTGGGTTTTAACATATGATGCTCCCTCTGTCTGGGACACCACTGCCCACCCCCAACACACACACATACACACACACACACCCCTGGGCAACTCCTACTGGTTCATAAGGGAAGGAACCATATATGTTTTGCTCATCATTGGTATCCAATGCCTAGTATACTGTTTCACATATAGTAGTACTTGTTGGATGGTTGGATGGATGAATAAATGAGTTTCTCTCATACTGGACTGACAATAGTTTCGTCACTTTTAACTCTTGTTTTAGTTTCCGGTTTTTGTTCGTTTTGTTTTTAATTCTACATCAGTGCTGGAAATAAAACAACTTTCCTCTCCTTGAATATCCTCAAAGGGGTCCCACCATCTCTGGCCACATTATAGGCAGAAACTTGAAAAAACCTCAGGGCTTTGTTAGCAAAGAAGAAGGCTGGGAAATAAATATTGGGTAAGAAACTACTAACGTGTTCTGTAGTGTTCAAGAGAAGGAAAAAAGATAGAGGGAGAGAGTAATGAAGGAAGGACTACAATTCAACAAATATTGAGTCTCTATTACACAGTGGGCATAGTGCTAAGTACTGGTATGTGGTGGTATACAAGATAAACGAACCCTCTCTTCAGAGATCTTGGACCCTTCCTGGGAATCCGTACACTTAGAGAAGTAATTTCATTTTGAAGAGAGTATTAAGAGAAGCATAGGGGTCGTGGGCAAGTATAGTGATCCCATTTAACCTCATCTAGGCGGTAAGTTAACACTTCCTTGGGGAGGGGACACCTAAACTGAGATTTGAAAGATGGCTGGGGGTTGTACAAGCAAAGTACGAAGAAAAAGAGTATTCTAGCCTATATGCCAAAGGACTGCCTTCCAGAGAAAGAATGACAGGTTCAAAAAGCTGACAGGATGTCAGTGTGGTGGAGTATATAGACAACGAGGGGTGCGCTCTGAAGTGAGTGTGGAGAAAGTCAGTCCATGCCATCCAGAACCTTGTAGACCATGTTATAGATCTGGAACTTTATCTCAGGGGCAAGTGAAAATAAGAACTTCAAGCTGAGGAGTGACATGATCAGATTTGTGTCTTATAAGATCATCTTGCACATAGTGTGGAGAATGTTCAAGAAGGACAAGAGGGAAGGTAGGACCCCATACTGAAGTTCTCTATGGAACATCAGATGATGGTGCCTGAACTAAGGTGGTAGAAGTAGGACTGAAGAGTAGTAAATGGATTGAAGAGAGAATTGGTACATAGAAGCAACAGGGCTTTAACTAGCTAGGGGAAGGGAAGTGAAACAGACAAGGAAGACCTGCTAGAAAAACTAGGTGAAATATACTGTCACTTACGACAATAGGGACAGATAGAGGAGTTTGGCAGGTGTAGGGAGTGGATAATGAGATCAGTACTCCATACTTTGGTCTGAGGCGACTGAAAAATCTCTCTGTTGCAGAGTCACTGTATTGCCAGAACAGTGGTTCTCAGAGTGTGGCTACGGGGCCAGCACTTTCAATATCACCAGGGAAACTGTTAGAAACGCACATTTTCAGGCCTTACCCCAGACCTATGGAAGCAGAAACTTTGTGGTGGGGCCCCTGCCATACAGCCCAATGACCTTCTCCTTAAAATTCACTACTTATCACACTCTGCCTTTTATGAATACTAGGATGCAATGAGATGTCATGGGAATAACAACTCATGGAATTCAGAGTATGTGAGTTCAAGTCACAAGGCCCTCCTTTAACAAGGCTTCTAGGTGATTCTGATGCACTCCCAAATTTGAGATCTACTGGACTACAGCAAATCTATGATGACTAGGCATAAGAAAGGGTTAGAAGAAAGAAAAGAAAGCAGGACCAAGGGCACATCAGACCTTCACTGCTCTCTGTGGGAAATTATCCTACTTTCTCCTACTGTGCTGACCAAACTGCATTGATTGGTTTAATTTATTACCTCTGATTGGTTTGTCATCTCAGTGATGGCTCCTTCTTTCTTTCTTTCTTTTTTTGGTGAGGAAGCTTGGCCCTAAGCTAACATCTGTTGTCAATCTTCCTCTTTTTATTTTTCCTCCCCAAAACCCCAGTACATAGTTGTATATCCTAGTTGTAAGTCGTCCTAGTTCTTCTACGTGGGATGCCGCCACAGCATGGCTCAATGAGCAGTGGGTAGGTCCATGCCCAGGAGCTGAAAGGGCAAACCCTGGGCTGCTGAAGCAGAGCATGTGAACTTAAGCACTACACCACCGCGCCGGCCCAAGCTCTTTCTTTCAACAGGCCTCCCTTGCTCCATTTAGTCTTTGCCAATTTCAGATGGCTGCTAGAGACATCTTAATAAAATGCAGCTCTGACCATAGCTGTCCTCAGGTTAAAAAGCTTCGGAAGCCACAGGGGGCTTCTCAACAAATCCCAAGCTCCTTGGCTGGCAGTCAAGTCTTTCTGCACTCTAGACCTAGGGTAACCACTCACCCACCTGCCTTTACCCCCTACCCACACTTTGTGCTCATGCCCAGCTGAACTGGCCATCATTCTCAGAACATGTTGGACACTTGCCCACTCTTATGACGTGCCTCTTGTTCTTTCTCTTCCATCCATACTCTATCTTCACCTGTTGACATCCTACTCATAGCCCAGAAGTCTTCAGTGACACTCTCAGGCAATGATGTGCTGGGACTGGCTTACACACACCTCTTCCCAACTCATCCGCGAGTGACTTCATGCTGGTAGCTTGAAATCAGCCATGATGGGAGTATTTACATCACAGAAATTGGCAAACCTTACAAATCAGGCTTTTCCCCTGCAGAGATCCAGTTGTTAAACATTTACCAGTACACCACTGCCAAGAAAGGATGAGCCTGTCCTCCTATGCCCTCTATAGTAAAGACAGACACTGTGGGACAAATTTGGACTGATGCCTGTTTTTTTATATAAAGTATTATTGGCACACAGCCACACCCATTCATTGACGTGTTGTCTACAGCTTCTTTCACTCTACAATGGCAGAGTATTGCGACAGACACTTGGTGGCCTGCAAAGCCTGGAATACTTACTATCTGGACCTTTATGAAAAAGTTTGCCAACCCTGGCTCTTTAGCACAATACTGTGTATTCACTACTTATCACACGCTGCTTTTTATCAGTCCTAGGATGTGGTGAGATGTCATGGAAATAACACTTGGAATTCAGAAGGTGCGGTTCGAGTCTCTACTTGCTAGCTGTGAGTCTTGGTCAATTTATTTAACCGTGCTGAATTTGAATTTCCTCATCTAAAGAAGAGGGGCCTACCTGAGCTCAATGTTCTGAAATCAAACGTATGTGAAAACAGCTTGTAAATTATGAAGCATTATGCAAATATATGATAATGCCACTGTAATTTATGTGCAGATTGTCTTTCTCCCACTAGACTCTCTCAGGGCAGGTCCCACACCTCCTTCATGCTTGCCTCCATGGCAGGTCGCATCTTGCATGCAGGCAGTATTCATAACGCTACTGACGAATGAATGATGAATGTCAGGGATCCTCCTGTTCAAGCCCTATTAGCTAAGTGGGTTTCTCAGCGATGATGGCAAGATTAGCCTAACAAAAAACTGTGAAATGCTCCTCCTCGGGCCTCCTGGTTTCCCTGACTGCCCCCTTCCCTACTTTATCCTTGCTGCTGCCATTCTTACTATCTGGATCTCCTTCCCTCTGGGAGCCACCTTGTGCCCATTAAGTGCAGATATCAAATATGTGTGCTGAGAAAAATAGGTAAACAGTCTTTTGAACAGCCTCAACTCCTTGGGATATAAACAGGAGATGGCTTTGTTTTTTTTAAACAATCGTCCACCAAATGTGCTTTGGGGAGAGTCTTCTCCCACTAGTTGGTGGTTCCTTTTAGGATATCTTTTCCAGGTTTCATAATTTTCCTATCGCTTTCAATATTAGCCTGTGTCAGTCTCCTTTGAATCTTGTATTTTGTTCACTAATTATTTTATATACCTGGAGCAGTGCTGGTATGTAGTGAGTGATCAGTTAATAGTTGTGGAATGAATGAATGGCCTTCTGTATTTAATATTCAGTGCTCTTCATTTTAAAGCTCTTGTCAAACTCAATGCAGAAATGCATTCTTCCTCTCTGCTAGCACTGGCTAGACCTGTCGGGAGAAATAGAACAAGGTATGCTGTTCACTCTCTTCCTCTTCTCCTTCCCAGCTCTCTCCCTCAGGGGAAAGGGCCAGGAGAAGAAATAGGAGAGGCAATTTTCCTTAGGGGATTGCTATGGTTAGGCTGCAGTCTTCTCCTGGGCTGACTGCTGCTGCCTCTCTTACCAGCACTGACCAGTCACCAGCGTCTTCACGTGACACTCGTCCACGTGCTGCCTATCTCTTAAGCCAAACACACGTCTTCCTCAAAGGAAACAGCTGGGGTTTTGCTCAACACATTGTTTCCGGTGAGAAGATTCAGCTGTGACAACGTTTTTGGTCAACCCCTCCTTCAGCTCCCACCTTAGTGGCCCACCATCCACTGGTGATCCACTCCTGCCATTTAGGCTGCTCTTTTTGGTGAGACACCAGCAAGCTAAACTATCTTTTGATGGTCCACTCTGTCTGAAACGGTTCACACATTTTGCCATGCTAAGTGGTAGGAGTCCAGGCTGTGTGTTCTTTACCTATTCTCGTGCTCCCGCGGTCACTCTCCAATTCTCTTTCTCCACCTTTGCTAGTTACACTATTGCCGAACAGGATAATGAAATGGCAGCACCTCCAATTTGGCCGGTGATTCTCTTCAGACCTTCCTGCGTTGGCTTCAGGAAAGCCCAAGTCCTCACCCTACTGCCACAATGTGAAAATAAAAGAGAGCTTCTCTCCAAGAATGCTATGCTTCCTAAAAGGAACGAGGCTTTCTCCGCCCAGTCCTCTTGCTATAATGATTGGTGGGGGGAGGAAGAGTGCTTAATTAATGGAGTGGATTCTGGAGGCTCCCGGTAAGCCTTTTAGGCTGGGAGGACACCTCTAAATGCTGACAGCTCTCTAGACTTTGTTAATCAGGTTCCTGGTGATTTTGGTATCTGCTTTTGGCCTTAGCCAAATTCTGGAACCCCAAGAAAATACATTTCCACAGCCTGTTATAATTAAACGGTGATATCTCTTAAACTCTTCAAAATGTAAAAGCTAAAATAGTTATTGCTGGTAGAGGGGCCGGTGGAAGGGTCGAGGGTTAGGAGATTCCGTGAGAAGCAGCCATCCTCACCTTCATAAAAGTGACCCTGACTACAACACCACGAAACAAGACTCTATTTCTAAACTCTTAAGATCATCTCAGGATTGTACTTCAAACCTAGTCTACTGTTGGCTGTGAAGGCCTGAACTTTCTGTAGCAGGAATTGGAATCCTGGAAGACCGTGGAAGGATCACCAAATAAAGAGCAGATGAAAGCGAAGCAAGGACCACTGAGGTCTGAGATCACTGAGATGGGCTCAGAGGAGTAAAATATTGGATTTCCTTCTAGAAAGATCATATGGAGTCTGAATCATGAGTTCTAGTGACCCAGTGTATTAGTAAAATGAAGTAAAGTGACCGTTTAAAACTTTTAATGGGATCTACTTGAAATTCTTTTAATCAGGGAAATTGTCATTTTTCATTGCCTTGCTTATTTTCCTTCCAATTAGAGATATCTTGAACAATGCTTAATAGTTGTTTTCTGATAGAATATTTCTTTCTCAAAAAAATCCTCTGCCGTGGAAATCAGTGAATAATCTGTAAGTGCTCTCAAATGATAAAAAGGGATGGAAATGGAAAAGTAATTGTATGTCTTGCACCTGCCTCCTGAAATTCATTAGCAGCTTATGGTACTCTGAAATCCTCTTTGAGGATGTTAAAAACCATTGTTGTGCCTCATCCTGTGTTTTGTGATTCCAGCACTTAAGTGGCACAGACACAGAGAAAGGTTTCAGATACATAGCTTATTTTCAGACACAGAAAAGATCTCTGCATGCTATTAATTCTCAATTCTCACCACTTCTCAAAAGCACCTGTTTTGGCTTCGATGGGTCATACCAACTTGAAACTAGCAAATTAAGTAATGCATGAAGCAAAGAGAAGTCTGAAAACTGGTTGTGCTTTTAAAGTAATCCCACAAGCAGAAATCTTTAATCAGTAGCTTCTTCAGTACTATAATATATTTAGAAGAAACACTGGATTTCCTTACATAGAAATGCCAAACATATTGAAAGGTTTAGATGCACAAATGGAAGACTCTTTCTCCTTTCCATATCTCACTTTATTGGTGTTCCTCAAATATTGCATGTATGGACGCCATCCCTGACTCCATCGATGGCTCCTCTTGCTTAGTACTGTTTTAACAGGGCTTCTGCAGTGTGCTGCATCCAATTCATTCCCCGCAGTCATCCTGCAAAGTTTTCATGGCAACATTTTCACAGAGGAGGAATCTCACTTCTCCTGCTTGCTTCTCCCATGCCCCCACCCAGTTAGAGCTGTTTGTGAATGGTCCTCTTTAGAGGAGGACATGGCAATCATTGCTGCCATTTATCGAGCATCTACTGTGCAGTGCGATGCTACAATATCAATACCTTGTCACAACAATCCAGAAAAAAATATATTTTTAGCCCATTTATAGTGGGCAATTGAGGCTCAGAGAGCTTGTCATTGGTCAAAGATCACCCATCTCTTTCGGTAAGAGGTTTTGTCTTAACAAAAATGGTAAAAATGTCATAACTTGGGCCCTGCACAGAGTTCTAGGGAGAATTGTCTGAGGGGTGATACTAGGCTATTTATTTCAAGAGTTCGAGTAAATCTGGCCACTTCATCAGGAGTTAGTTTAGACCCCAAGGTTCCAGGTACCAAGAAGTGTAAAGAGTAAGCACATGATGACCTCCTCCTGCCCTCAGGCACATTCATTTCCCCTCCCAGACAAGATCAGCCTGGGATAAATAGAATCAGATCCAACAGGTAAAGGTGTATATTCATAAAGTGAAAACTGTGTGGCAGACAAAACGTGTCAGAGGGTCAGATCAATGACTTCAATTTCAGGAAGGAAGAGGGAACTGAGATGGGCCTATAAAACTCGCAATTTCAGTGAAGGGACAAGAGAGCAAAAGATTTTTCAGACCAAATTTCAACCAGTTGCTGTTTAATCAAATCCCAGCCTTCCTCCCATTTCTGCCCAAATGTGAAACCTTACCGCGCTCTCACGTATTGCCTGGAGCACAGGGTTCCTACAGAGTGTGAGCTCAGGCAGCTGACCCAGGCTGCTCTGGGCAGCTCTCAAACCCACGGCGTCAGCCAGAACTGTGGACTCTCGTGGGCTGTCTCTAATGGAGCTCAGCCTTCATTAATTGCACAGATATTCAGGTTGAGTTGCTATCAGTTCCACCTGACATGAGCTTTATTTGAGTTTCACAGTCAAGACAGAAATGAGGTAGATACCCAGGCTACTTAACTATTCATGGCCCCTGTGCAACCTAGCATTGGTCATCTTTCCACTAGAAAAATGTTTCTCTGGGAACCACACTTGTGTCATCAACTATTCTCTACCCCTAAGCAGGCTCCTTGGAGACAGATGTTTGTGTATGATGCTTTCAAATGCTCAGGTAGAGTACATTTATTAATGATTCTAGCACTTTCTAAACTTATAAATTTTTTGAAAGTTTTTACCCTTTTTTGCCCTAAATATACATATTTTTAGAGTTAAAATATTATTAAAATATTCAGCTCAGTCGCTGATATATAGTAGGTACACAATCACCACTAACCACTCTTATTCTTCTTGTCTTTTTCTCTTGCAATTTATAAATGAAAAAACTGAAGCTCATAGAGGTTAAGAATTTTATCAAAGTCACAGATCTAAAAATATTGGTCCTGGGGCCTGGCCCAGTGGTGTAGTGGTTGAGTTCTCTAGCTCCACGTCAGCAGCCTGAGGTTCACGGGTTCGGATCCCAGGCATGGACCTATATCCTGCTCATCAAGCCATTCTGTGACGGCATCCCACATACAAAAATAGAGCAAGATTGGCACAGATGTTAGCTCAGGGCCAATCGTCCTCACCAAAAAATAAAAATAAAAACAGTATTTGTCCTAGTAGATGAACTTAGGACTATGGGAAGCCTGAGCTCCTATGCTTTCTACTAGACAAAACTGCTTCCAAAAAATATAACCAGAAGTTTAGTTTATTCTTAATATATGATTCAGATAGTTTCTCTCTCTTTGTTTTGGTTAGGTTTATTAAGCTATAAGTTACATACAGTAAAACTGAACTGTATTAGGTATACAGTCTCATGGGTTTGGCAAATCCATACAGCCAACACCTCAACCAAAATATAGAACCTGCCGTCACCCCCAGAATCCTTCCCTGCCCCTTTTTAATTAATCCCCTCCCCCAACCCTTAGGCCTTGTGATTTGATTTCTGTTACTATGGTTTTGTCTTTTCTGGAATGTCATATAAATGGAATCATATAGCATACAGACTGTTGAAAATTGAGATCCAATTCATATACCATAAAATTCACCCCTTGTAACTGTACAATTCAATAGTGTTTGGTACATTGCAAGGTTGTGCAACTATTACAACTGTCTAACTCCAGAACATTTTCATTAGTCAAAAAACAACAACAAAAAAACCCATGCTCATTAATAGTCACTTCCCCCAGCCCCTAGAAACGACTAATCTACTTTTTATCACTATAGATTTGCGTATTCTGGACATTTCTTATAAATGGAATCATATAACATGTGGCCTTTTGTGTCTGGCTTCTTTCACTCAGAATAGTGTTTTCAAGGTTCATCCATGTTGTAGTGTGTATCAGTACTTCATTCTTTTTTATGGCTGAATAACATTCCTTTGTATGCATATACCACATTTTGTTTATTTATCTGTCAGTTGATGAACATTTGGGTTGTTTCTACTTTTGGTCTATTATGAATAACACTGCCATGAACATTCATATAAAAGTTTTTGTGTGAACGTATGTTTTAAATTATTTTGGTGTATACTGTACCTACAAGTGGACTTTCTGGCTTAGATGATAACTCTATGTTTAACTTCTTGAGCAACTCCCAAACTACTTTCCAAAGTGGCTGTACTGTTCATTTATATTTCAACTGGCTTGTCTTTTTTATAGCTTTTTGTTTGACTCTCTTCACATAGTATAAAGCTTTGGAAATTCCTTCATGTTGTTGCATTCTCGTTTATTGTTTAGGATTCCATTGTATGGATATACTGTAATTCATTTATCCATCCAATAGATGATGAATGTTTGGGTTGTCTCCAGTTTGGGACAATTATGAATAAAGCTACAAGAAACATTCTTGTACAAGTTTTTGTTTGAACATGTTTACATTTCTCTTGGGTGAATATAAGTAAAATTATTGCATTGTATGGTGGTATATGTTGATCGTTAAAAGAAATAAACTGGTTTTCAAAGTAGCTATACCATTTTGCGCTCCCACTAGCAATGTATGAATATATGTGATAATTCAAGTCTCGATAGTTCCTTGCCAGCACTTGGCCTTCAATATTCTGTTAGGTCCTTTGTCTTTGCACATAAACTTTATAATCAGTTCAATGATATTTACAAAATAACTTGCTGAGATTTTGATTGAGATTTGATTGAATTTATAGACCAACTTGGAAAGAACTGACATCTTAATAATACTGAATGTTTCTAACCATTTACATGGAATGTCTCTCCATTTATTCAGATCTTTTTCGATTTTTTAAACAGTTTTATAGCTTTTCTCACATAGATGTTGTAAAATTTTGTTAGATTTATGCCCAAGTGTTTCTTTTTTTGTTTTTGGTTATTGTTAATGTAAACAGTATTGTATTTTTAATCTCAAATTCCCATTGTGTTTTGCTGGTATATAAGAAAGGAACTGACTTTTATATATTAACCTTATATCCTACAACCTAGCTATAATTACTTTTTAGTTCCAAGAGGGATTTTTTTTTGCTTATTATTTGGAATTTTCTCTATAGACAATCATATCATCTGCAAACAAAGGCAATTTTATTTCTTTCTTCCCAGTCTCCATACCTTTTATTCCTTTCCTTGTCATATCACCTTACCTAGCACTTCAGTACAATGTTGAGTAGGAGTGGCAAGAGCAGAATCTTTGCCTTGTTCCTGATCTTAGCAGAAAACAACTAGTTTCTAAGCTTTAAGTACGTTTTCAGTTTTTTGTAGATGACCTTTATCAGATTGAAGAAGTTCCCCTGTATTCCTAGTTTGCTGAGAGTTTGGCTTTTTAAATTATGAATGGGTGTTGGATTTTGTCAAATGCTTTTTCCGTATCTATTGTTTTGATCACATGATTTTTTTCTTTACCCTCTTAATGTGATGGATTACATTAACTGCTTTTTGGATGTTGAACCAGACTTGGAGTAAATCCACTTGGTCATGGTGTATATTTATTTTTATACATTGTTGGATTTGGTTTGTTAATATCTTGTTGAGGACTTTGACATCTATGTTCATGAAAGATATTACTGTGTTATTTTCCTTTCTTGTAATATCTTTGGTTTTGATATCAAATTAATGCTTGCCTTATAGAATGAATTAAGAAGTGTTACCTCTGCTTCTGTTTTCCAGAAGAGATTATAGAGAATTGCATAATTTCTTCTTTAAAACATTTGGTTAGAATTTGCTAGTAAACCCATCTGAGCTGGCTACTTTCTGTATTGGAAAGTTATTAATTATTGATTTAATTTCTTTAATAGATATAGTCCTATTCATATTATCCATTTCTTCCTGTTTAAGATTTTTAGATTGTCTCTTTCAAGGAATTGATACATTTCATCTAGATTATCACATTTGTGGGCACAGAGTTGTTCGTAATATTGTTTTATCTTTTAATGTCTATAGAATCAGCAGCAATGGTTTCCCTTTCATTTATCATGTTAGTAATCCCTATCTTCTCTCTTTTTTTCCTTAGTTAGCCTGGATAGAGGATTATCAGTTTTAGTGATCTTTTGAAAGCACCAGCTTTGGCTTTGTTGATTTTCTCCTCTTTCAATTTCATTGATTTCTGCTCTAACTTCCATTATTTCTTTTCTTCTGCTTATGTTGAATTTAATTTACTCTTTGTCTTCTAGTTTCCCATGGTAGAAGCTTCGATTATGGATTTTAGATCTTTAGTCTATTCTAATATATGCATGCAATGCTTATGAACTTCCCTCTAAGCACTGCTTTTGCTACATCCCACAAATTTTGATGGATTGCGTTTTAATTTTCAATTAGATCAAAATATTTTTTAATTTCCTTTGAGACTTCTTCTTTGACTCATGTGTTAATTAGAAGTGTGTTGTTTATTCTCCAAGAATTTTGGGCTTTTCCAGGTATCTTTTTGTTATCAATTTCTAGTTCAATTCCATTGTGGTCTGAGAGAATACTTTGTATGATTTTTATTCTTTTAAATTTGCTAGGGTGAGTTTTGTGGCCCAGAATGTGGTCTATCTTGGTGAATGTTCCATGTGAGCTTGAGAAAACAGAGTCAATGAGGTCAGATGCATATATATTGCTAGAGATGATAGTGGCAAGTTTGGGAGAGTTCTCTTATTTTTTAAACATTTTTGTTGAACTATGATATACATGAAGTAAAGTTCCCAGATGTTAAATATATAGCTCAATAAGCTTTTACTCAGGTAACCACTATCCAGATCGAAAAAATAGAACATTACTAGGAATCCACTGGCAATCATATTAAGTTCACTCCATACTATCATGACCTCTTCAAAATGGTGGTTGGGTACAATATATGGGGGGGAAGTATTACAAGAAGAGAGTTGGTGGGACAAACTACAGCCCCATGACTATAGTTGGTCACAGTGGTGTAATGAAGTTCATCATCTCCACCTTCTGTGACACAGTCTAGATTCCCTTCCTTCTCAGCCAGCATATCTGTTAGGCTAAGTGCTTGGCCTGATGGAGTGACCTCAGACTTCATCTCTGAAAATCCCTGATTACCATGCTTATCAGTCTACTATTGGTGTAATTTCCCACTTATAGATAAAACCAAGCATGCAACATCCATGAAGTGACCCGCTGGATCTCCTGAGTTTCACAAAATGGAGTCTCTATCCCATTATGCAACAGCAAAATTTACCTCCTCTTAATGATCAAGATCAAATACCCCTGCTAATATGGTAGCTCCTTTCTTTGCCTATGATCCACCAAAATCAGAAACCCCAAATTACTCACGTTGTGATGGGGGAAAGAGGTTGGTCAGTCAGTTTCTGTAGTTTTGTGTTTAGTGGGATTCTTGCTGTGGTGCATAGTGGAGGTATTGCTTCTCTTGGAAATAAAACTTCTAGCCCTATGCTCTCCAATATGGAAGGCAGTAACCATGTGTAGATATTTAATTTTAAATTAAATTAAAATTCACACTAGCCATATTTCAAGTGCTCTATAGCCACATGTGATTAGTGGTTACCATATTGGAAAGAACAGAACATTTCCATCATTGCAGAAAATTCTACTAGACAGTGTTACTCTAGACTCATATATTCTATGAATTAGAGACATGGTGCTAAATAGTGGCCATTGCTATATATTTTATCATATATTTTATATATAAATACATTTATCTTGACAGTACACTAATCTCACAGTGTCATCTCTAACTTGGCACTTTACCTTTGTTTTCAAGAAAGAATTCCAATGCTCTCTCAGGCTGACAATTTCTGGGCTATGTAATATGTGGTAAAACAAGTGGATCATATGGTCATGTGCCCTTTGTCATAGCTCCTTCACCATAAAATGGCTCTTTTGATCTGAGGTAATGTCAGTAAACCAGACATTCTGTGTGCCTTTGGGAAGCGGTGATTGCTCAGTCACCATAGGCAACAAAGGCAACCTCATAATTGGAAATCAAATGTTTCCTGGTTCGGACAATTCATGGTCCTTGCCAAGGTGGAAGGGATCTCGTATAATCAATTTGTTATCAAGTAGCTGGCTAATCTCCTTGAGGTATGGAGCCATATCATGGGCTCAGAATTTCTCTCAGCTGCCGACAGATTGGATATTCACCAACAATAGTAACTAGATAACAATTGGTGCAAGCGAGTCCATGCTCTGGGGCCCATGTGTAGCCTCCATTTCTATACCATAGCTATTCCTAAAGGACTCATAGCTTAATATACCAAGATCCTTACCCTCTGAGGACTCACTCCCATAGGTCTGATTACATACCTCTTCCCAAGACTTCCTTGTCTTCAATCTTACAATCTTCTGCCATCCTGATGAGTGTTAAAATACAAACATTATAGATCAGTAGTTATATACAGTGTACCAGAGGCTCTGTTGAACTGCTCTACTAAAGATACTATATCTAGCACAGCAGTTGTGATTGGCACTACCAAGGGGTTAAATTTGCAGTAATCGACTGTTATCTGCTTTTTGTAAGGGAAAGACTGGTGACTTAAACGAGGATGTAATGAGAATCACCAGCTCTGTTGTTTAAGTCCTTGAGAGTGCAATAATCTCCGCCATTTCACTGAAGATGTAATTATTATTTTTTTTAATTTACAATCTTGGCCAGGAAGGGGGACGTTTTCAGGGACTTCCAGGAAAGACCTCGGAAAGAACAATAAATGTGAAGGTTCTCCCAGTTGCTAAGTATGTCCATCCCGATTACGAATTTGAGAAATGGAACAACTGCTACATGGATCTGTGGATTCAAGGAGCCTGATTTAAGAGAACTGGGTGAGGATTCTGCTTATCATCTCCCCACTGCCTCTGCCTCATTGCAATTACTGGGTCTTGTAGGCCACCTCCAGTTATCACTGTGTGTGTTTATGAAATGGAAGAGAGAATTTTATAGTATGAACTCACGATGCTATCTTGACTGGAGGTTTAGAGGTGTGAATGCTTTGCTTCTATAATATGTCCTTTTATCCATCAGAGATGGGCAGTTCCCACTACATATATTTGATTGGTGTGAATTTTTTTACATATCTTCCATATTAGATTATAAATTCTTTCACACTGTCCTATGTGTTATTTGATGTTCCTATAAAGACTGAATACTAATACTTGGTCAATAAATGCTTGTTAAAGAAATAATATCCTTTATGGGATTTCTATACTTATGACTCTATAAATGACTAACAATAGTTTTCTAATAATAGTAAGTGGAAGTGATTTTAAAATACACTTATGGAATCTGACACTCCATAACTGTAAGATATTAGCCCCCAAATTTGGGCATAATGTGAACTGTCTATGCACCATTCGAAACACAGTTGGTTCCAAACACCAATTATTGGCTCAGCCTGTCGCCCTATGTTGGCTTTAATCTCTCTTACCACAGCCCACTTTTCTGCAAAGGGCAGGAAACCTTGCCATCAAGTGCACCCAAGTTGTACAGTTTGTAATCTTCACCACCTGACAGGAGCTGGCCCACGCTCACTCTCAAGTTGGAGAAATGCTGATGAAGTCTCTGATTTATCAGGTTCAGGTAGGTACACTGGGCCAGGTAATTTAACCTCTCAGGCTTCAGGGCAGAAGGCAGAGGGGTGGACTCATGTCAAAATATGGAGGCTGCTTCTGAACCACTAGTTGTAATAAGAAGAAGAGGCATTTCTAGAAGTGATACTCCTGAGATGACTGAAAAACAGGTGTCTATCATCCCCAGTAATAAATTTTTCAAAAGAAAAGAATTGTACCCATTTCTCTCAACAAAAATCAAATAGCTTGAACACAAAAAGTCAGCACTTTTTCGATTCTGTGTTATTCCATCTTCACTTTATCAAAAATTTCATATTTACATAAACTGCTTTTAATAAAGGAGCTAAAATACTTTCTTTTCTTTTTTTTATATTTTTAAGCAGCAAAGTCACTGGCTCATTGACAATCCAAGGCAGTTGCCTCTTCATTCACTCAGCCATTGCACTAGTTATAGCTTCCTGACAGCGGGATAGGATAGGGGCTAGGTAAATCGACTTCAACGTATTTGTTAAGACTAAAAAGCCCCACAAACTGGCTCATCATTTCCAACTGGCAGAAACATAAATAGCTGATGCACTTTACTATGCAAAAATCCAAACAAAGGCCAAAAAGATGTTGTCTAAAGGTGATTAGAATGTGTATGTTTATGGGATCAAGATGTGGCCCCCCTCCGGCTTCAGGTCCATCAGATTTGATCTGTTTATAAATAGAATTCCAAAGTGAATGAAACCACTTCCTGTTAGTCTCTCTCAATCTTGGTTGTTGGTTTTTGTTCCTCTAAACTATGAATTTGATGTCTTGCCCTGTTTGAAAGGAGAAGATGCTGTTTGTCGTTTATCAAAATCTAAACAGCTGCAATCCAACAATGTTCGTTCAGTTTTAATAGTAAGTAAATAAACGTGAGTAATGACTATATTATGGAAACACGTAGACCTGAGGTTCAAAGTCAATGAATTTTTACTTCCAATTCAGTTTCACAAACTTTCAAATTTTCTTAAGCTCCCTTCAGGTTCTTCAACTTTGCTAGATTAGTATGGGCAGCATATTCTGTAGAAATAACCTCTTAACTCACTCCCAATCCATAGAGCTAAGCCAGTTTGGATTTGAAGACTTTTTTTCTCTTGAAAGTTCAAAATAATTTACTTTGAGAGCAAGAGCAAGTTATTTGAAAATATACTGGCTTGAAAACCATGGAGCAATTAAAGACATCATTATACTTTCCAGATAAGGTGTAAAATGGACAGGAAAAATGTTCATTTCTCTGTAATTCCACCCATGTGACTCATTCTTAACCCACAGTAATTGTGTACTTAAGACTTGCTTCACTCATTAGCAAGCTAATTCACTGTACTTGTACTTTGGATCAGACTCTGGGTCATTTCAGTGTTTCATAGAATTAAGGTGATTTAGGCCATCAGCCAACCAAATTTATTATGAACCCACTGTGTGCCGTTTCCAATTTACATCCTTTCAAAAGCAAAGGTGGTCCGCCTTTGGACACTTGAAGGATGTTGCTGTAAACTACATGGTGGGACAGCTTGAATTAAATAACGGTCTTTTAGAATCAAGTCAACATTCAACTCGAAAGACTAATTTGAAAATTAAAGTTCTATTAAAGTTCTATTTTTCTGTTGAAGCGTATGTAAATACAAAACTAATTTGGAGAGACTCCTATGCTAACATGAAATATGCTCTGAATAAATACATTCTTTTCCCCCAGCTAAGAGTTTTTAATCAAAGGATTTTCTAAGGTTGACTAGGACAGCTATATAATAACTACTGGATCATTATTAATTTCTTATTCATCCCCTAGGACACTCCCCATGGCAGCTGGTCTAAAGGTCTAAACCTTCCTTAGTATTCTCAAGGCCCAATTCTGTTACTGTGCCTCTATTCTCTTTTTCTTTTAGCTTATTAGCTGTTAGATCATGAGAAGCTATATCAAGACACAATATAGAGAACTGTCTACCACTAGAGATGTTGAACTTCAAGCTGGATGCATTAACTGCATGAGAATTTGGGAGTCATGGCTCTTGGGAGTGGTTAGTGCATTATATGCAAAGCATAGGTATGGGAGTCCTTCTGATTATAGCCATGGTGGACTAACAGGCTTACCTTTCTGCCTTGAATAACTAGAAAACTGGGCCGGTTTTTGAACATTGGATAATATGCCACACAAGACTATGATGCCTAGGAAGAAAGAAACAAAGAAAGTGAGCTCTACAAGTGCCCCACATCACGACCTTGAGAACATTTCCAGACTAGTGCAGAACAGGGAGGAGGAACCCAGGCAGAGCCTAGTGGTCTCCCCATGTTGAGGAGACAGAGTTTGTAGTTGAGTGGGTGTCTAGAATTTGCAAGGCAAAGTACCAGAGAAGAGAGAGTAACACAGAGAGAGAAAGAGCTGCAGAGATATTTGGAGGGTAAAGTTCAAGTCTTTTCCTGAGTTCTGACTTGTGTGTGCATGTGAGGAAACTATGAAGGCCAAGGGGTAATTATCAAAAAGAAGTAGCTAAATAATTTGTGCAGCTTACACAAAGCTGGAAGTAGTTTGTTTTCCCAACACCCAAAGACTAAAGACCTCCTAACACACAGGACATTGACTAGTGTCCTCACAAAGGCATTGCCTGAGTAGTGAGGGATAATTAGTCCAAGAATGAGTCTATTCTGGAGCCACCCTAATGAAGCTCAAAACCAAGGATCAAACTGATTCCAAGTGACTCAACTTCTTCTCAGAACAAAACCCCAAAATATTGAACAAAACACAACAATTAAAAAAGAGAGAGATAAAATATAGTCTCTAACAGTGTAAAACTACAACTATTATAAATATACTACACATGTTCTTGAAGGTAAAAGAGAATGTGAGCATGATGGGGGAAAAAAAATGTTAGATATAAAAAAGACCCAAGTCAAACTTCAAGAGATGGAAAATATACTATCTAAGATAAAAAATTCACCAAGTGGGATTAAGAAGAGATTGGATTTTTCAAGAGAAAGACTACTAAATGTGAAGCTATAACAATAAAAACTACTCAAAATTTAATACAGAGAGAAAAAAAGTTAACAGAACATCAGTGAGCTGTGGGATGACATCAAGTCCCTCCCAGAAGGAGGAAAAGGACAGAGGGGCCAAAAAAGTATTTGAAAAAGTAATGGTTGCTAATTTTCCAAATTTGATGTAATCTCTAGACCATAGATCCAAGAAGAGCATAAATTCCAAATTCTAACCAGGAGGAACATTAAAAAAAGCACACCTAGGCACATTATAATCAATTGCTGAAAAACTCATAAAAAGGAAGTCTTAAAAGCAGCCAGAGGAAAATAAGACACCTTACAGAAGAATAAAAGTAAGAAGAACAGCAGACTTCTAGTCAGAAATAGTGCAGACCAGAAGAGAGTGGAGCAACATCTTTAAAAAGGAAGGATCTCACAAAGTAGAAGTCTTTTGTCCTGAGTTTTCCTTTCTGTGTGAGGCAGCATAAGGATGTGAGGACTGCAGCACAAGCTGCTAACCTGTCACCAGGAGGCAATAGCTTGGAGACCAAAAAAAGAAGAATGGCAGAGTAGAAAGATAGATAGAGCCTAGTCTGATCTGTTTTTGAGTTGACAAGTCAGGTTTGAAACCTCCTCACTCTGGATTACATACTAAGTAAACAAGAAACATACCTATGTTTTAAGCCACCAGTCATCAGGTTGCTGTTACATGTGGCCAAATAAAGATTAAGGTCTTGGGCTTTCTTCTTCACTAGGAAGATAAAGTTTGTTAGCATACATTCCCTCACCCCCCCCCCCCCCCCCACCGTCTCTGTGTCAGGATCCCCTAGTACACAGCTTTGCCTCTAGTCGTAGAGGAAAAACACCTCCCTCTCTTACCAATGCAAAGCTCTCCATGTGGGCTCTGTGTCTCTCTTTTCTTCCATTTCTTACAGGAACTTGTATCTTCTAGCATTTCCACTACTCTCTTCCCATTGCTTTTATTACTGTTTCCTCTTTGCTGAGTTCAGTTGACTTCTTATTGGGTAGAATTTATCTTTTTCTCTTTGACATCTCAAATTAGTGGTCAAAGCTTTGTGTTCTATAACCCCACCCATCAACTTGTTCTTCACCCTACAATATTCTATTTCTTCTCTTCATTCTAATTCTTCATGAAAACTTCCAAATACTTGCTTCCCATATATGATCTTTTTTACTCTGTATACATTCTTCTTGGTTTCTACAATATATAACTTTTCATCTAAAAGCTCTTCACCATTGACTTTCATGACACATTATTCTGAATCTTCTCCGGGTCTCTAATTGCTTTTCACTGTTGTCAGGAACATAGATAGCATTCTTCTATTCCCTGGCTATTCCCCGACATTCAATTTCTGATGTTCTGCTTTTACCCTTCCTCGAAAAAACTCATCCCTCATAGTTGCAGTCATTACACAAAGGCAGGTAATTCCCCTAATTTCTCACAAATTCTCAGTGTCATGTTCCCAATTGCATTCTAGATAATCATGAGTCTTGTCAACAGATCTAAAAGCCAGCTCATCCTTATCCCCAACCCAGCTGCCCTTCGTTATTGTGCTACACCTATTGAGGCTACTGCTATTGTACCAGTCACCAAACTTGAAATTTTAAATTCACCTTCCACTATTCCTTCTGTATCCTTTATTTAAAAACATTCATAAATTAGGATCAAATCTTGTTTTGGACAGTATCACCCTATTTTAGATCTTGATCATCTCCCACTTATAAACATTCAATAACTTTATTTCTCCTACCTTCAAATCCCTCGCCTTTCAATGAATTTACATACTAGAAGCATATTGATAAAGCATTCTTCTTACAAGATCACACTTGAAATGGTTTCTCACTACCCACTGGATTTCTGAATCCAAAAGTGGCTTAAAACCCAGCACAGCAGGAAGCCTTTAAACCCCTCTACAGCAGAGGCCTAAGATTATTAAGTATTTTGTATACAACACCTGCAGGCATCCAAGGACAGCTGCAATTAAGTACAGGTTTGATTGGACTGTTGGCCATGGGTAATAAAGGTGGGACTTGATTTTCTCAATTCTATGTGGTTATTCAAGAAACAGTTTCTTGATTCCTGGCAAGTACATTATTAACAGACTTGATATTAGTAACAAATCTTTGAGTAATCTTCCTTCCTATGCAGAACTATAATTGCTAAACCCAGCTCTATACATTTGAACCCCATCGATGTTTCAAAGTCCAAGTTCAGACATAGTTCATCTTTCACCATTTTCAGTTCTGTGTTTTGATCCTCTATTTCTTCCTTATGTAATAAATGTAAAATCTAATTTTTCTTCATTTTGCCTTCAGTTGCCATGATATGATCTCCATTGACCATACAAGATATTAAAATTAGTGAACACTTTTAATTGTGCATATCTAAAAAGATTTGGGCTTAATTAACAAAATATAAATCAAGCCCTTTAGTTCAGTTATGTCAGCTGCCCTTTAAAATGATGAAAAGTATGCCAGTGTGTCTAATGTGAAAATATACACAAGGCATGATTTTTTTCCACTTTAGACTGAGGTCCCAGCCTTTAATTAGACCAAATCAAAGAGACATGCTCCCTAAGTTTCATTGGCAAGGATGGAGAGGATTGCTCCAAGGTTTTCTAAATTTATAATCAATAAAATGCTCACAGCCTCTGATCCTGGGGCTCATTCTGATTTATTAATGTTGTTTATATTTTCCAAACCATTCTTTTGCATTTTATAAATAGTATCAATTTTATAATAGTAACACAATTTCATTTCTAGAGCTGTTTCTAAGCTTGGAAGTTAGTTTACAGGGGATGGTAACAAATTTTACTTCAACAATAGGCAATTTAGAATAATAGAAATAATAATTTGGGAGTTTAGCTTCTGGGGTCTTCTTCAGAACTCTATAAGTAATCAACACTGTGATGTAGGCCAATGATTTTTCAATGTGTGTTCGCTTGTGATCTTTATTAAAATGCAGATTATGGGACTCCATTTCTAGAGATTTATTGTTACTAGCTCCAGAGTGGGGACCAGAAATCTACATATTAAGCAAGTCCCCCAGGAATTGAGGCAAATATTCTTCTGACTACACTTTGAGAATCATTGCCTTAGGCTTGTCAAATTCTCTGGGTTTCAGTTTCCACATCTGCAAAATGAGGGAGCTGGATAGATGTCATTTGGGGATATTGTCAGTCTTTAACATTTTGTGGCTTAATTAAAGTGTTTCCTATCGCTAGGAATAAGTCTTGATCAGTTCCACGTAAGCGGTACTGAAGTGAGTGACCTTTTTTTTCATTAGGGTACTGCATAAAGGATCATTTTTCTATTTCTATGTCTACCATTATCTTTTTTTGTATGCATATTACCTCAAAGGTAGTCTTTTATGACTAATCCCAATAGCTGCCCAGCACAGAACTTGGCAACAGGAAGAGGCAATAGAGACCATCACATATGCCTACCATCATCTAATAACATCCCAGCCTCTTCTTGTTTACTTCCATTATTGGGAACTCATTATCTTGAAACAGGGAAATGTCTGTCTTCTCTTCAATGAAAATCTTTCTCATTGGAGGTTCTTTCCATACGTCCTGGTTCTGATCTATGGTTCTGTATAGAATAATTCCTCACCCATGTGACAACCATTTGAATACAGTCTTTGTTCCATACTTAGTTTCAATGCTTCTTACATACTGTTTATGTTTAATTGCCCTTCAGTGGATCTCTCATAAAACGTGTGTCTAGCTGTGGTCTGGGCAGTGCCATTTTATAGTGGACCATGTAAAACTAAGGGAAGGCAGACACATTTGAAACCCATATCAAAGAAAAAGGAAATATTCCCTCAACACATTGTTCTAGATTAAGGTTATATGCTTCCTCAGATCCACATACTTACTTGCTTCCCTCCTGGAACAGCCCTAGAAAAAGCTCGCATTATTCCCAAGGTCACATAGGCAGATCACTACCCCCTGCACCCTCTCTGCACACCAAGGAGCTCAGTGCAGCTGCTGTTCCAGGGTTTTCTTGCTACCATGGGAATTCCCCACCACAAGCCCACTTCAAACCCATACTCCATAGCTCTTTCTTCCCAGGACCTTCCTTATTGCCAATGAGACAACAGAGTCTGTTGGACCTAGTCAATGGCTTTTTTTTTTTTAATCCAAGAGGAAACTGGAGTTGATCAATAACTTTTTCTTCTTCCCTCCATCACCATAGCCACTGCTCTCACTAGTTGGCTGAAGATGAAGAAATTTTATCTTCAGGGAAACAGCAAGAAAGATTAGAGCTGATGTTTTAACATAAACAGTAGGAGATATAAGGCAATGGAATGACAGTTTTAAGGTGATGAAAGGGGAAAAAACTGCCAGACAAGTTTTATATATCTAGGAAAAATATCCTTTAAAAATAAGAAATGATGAGAATATTTCTTGCCAGCAGAACCATACTATAAGAAATACTAAATGGGGGTTGGCCCGGTGGTATAGTGGTTAAGTTTGTGCACTCCACTTTGGCAGCCCAGGGTTCATGGGTTCAGATCCCAGGTGTGGACCCACACACTGCTCATCAAGCCATGCTGTGGTGGCATCCCACATACAAAATAGAGAAAGATTTGCACTGATGTTTGCTTGAGGAAAAATCTTCCTCAACAAAAAAAAAAAAAAGGAAGAAGAATCAAATACTAAATAAATTTCTTCAGATAAAAGGAAATTATCCCAGATGGAAGCATGGAAGTGCAAAGACAAACAGGACTGAAGAGTAAATATAAACATAAAAATAAAATACATATATAATATTTATACAAATATAGTAAATATAAAATAAAATTTTTTTACTTTTCAAAAATGTCTGTTTAAAGCAAAAATAATGTTTTGTAGGACTTATAGTATATGTAAAAGTCAACTATATGACACCAGTAGCAAAAAGAGCAGGCGGGGCTGAAAGCTTCTTACATTATTTGTGAAGTCGTAAAATCTGAAGTCAAGGTTTGATTAAGTTAAAGATGCATACTTTAATATATAGCATAAACTCTAAAAGCAAATCCAAAACTATGTCACTAAAAAAGCAACAAAACATGTAAAATAGAGTAACAAACATACTTGAATAATCCAAAGGAAGGCATGAAAGAGGTAACAAAGCAACCAAACAAGATGGGAAAAATAAAAAACAAAATACTAGCCTTAAACCCAACCATATCACTAAATAGATAAAGTGTAAAACAAATACACAAACCTAAAGACTCCCGTGAAAAGATGGAGGTTATAAGAATAGATTTTTTTTTAAGTCTATGACTCAATATATGCTGTCTACAGAAGACACATTTTCAATACAAGGATCCAGATAGAAGAAAAGTAAAAGGATGGAAAAGGTTATGTCACATGGGCACAGACACTAAAGAGGGATATTTTATAATGAGAAAAGGATCAATTTATCAGGAAGCTGTGACAAGGCTGTATGCAGCTAAGGTCATAGCTTAAACTATATGATGCAAAACTGACAGAATTAAAAGGAAAAACAGACTAATCCACAAGCATAATTGGAGGTTTTCACATATCTCTTTCAGTCGGAGGTAAAGCAGATAGCTAAAATAGCAGTACACAGAAGATTTGAAAAACTCTACTAACAAACTTGACATAATATTTAGATAACATTACAACTAACAAATGGAGAATACACGTACTTTTCAAATATACATGAAATAACAATGTAAACCATACATGTATTTTTAGATAGTTCTTAGTACATTTCAAAGGATTGACATTCAGAATATGTTCTCTAACCACAATGAAAATTAACTAGAACTCAACAACAAAAAGTTAACTAGAAAGTCCCCAACACTTGGAGATTAATAACATAATTTTAAATGGCCCATGGGTCACAGAAATTACAATGGACATTAGAAAAGATTCTGAAGTAAAAATAATGAAAATACAACATGTCAAAATCTGAGAGATGATGCTAAAGCAGTGATTAGAGGAAAATGTACTGGCTTTAAAGGCTTATGTTAGAAAAGAGTAAAGGCTTAAAAACAATGATCTGAGTGAACATATCAAGTGTCTAATAAAAGAAAAAAGTATTCTTAAGGAAAGAAAGAAGGAAATTGTGGTGAACCCGGAGACATCCCACTCAGATCCCCCATCAATATCAATGAAGACAGCTTGCTCTGGCTGTCAGAAGGCAGCCTTGGCTGTTCAGCTCCATCAGGGCTTGCCTCAGTTGCAGAGACCCTCCTCACTCAAGGGCATGCCCTCCTTGGGCAGCCCAGATCCAGTGACTGACTGAGGGAGAGGGATAAAGTCCCAGACATTTCAGACTGATGCAGGACACTCCAACAGCCTAAATACCCCTCAAGCTCCCTATATGGTTGTCTGAGCTTTGTAGGCTCAACCGCAGTTAGATGTCTCCCTCTGATCAATAAGGTTTCAGCCTCTTCCCTTCCACGGTAGCTAAGCGCTCAGCTCTAATAGAATTCTGCCTGCCAAACTCCATCACAGGATCTGCTATCAGAGACAAACTTTCAACGGAATCATAGAAATAAGAGCAGAAATCAAAGGAAAAAAAAATAGATCCCAAATTACAGAAAATCACAAAACTAAAAATTGGTTGAAAGATTAAAAACATTAATAAACATCAAGCAAGACTCATTAAGAAGAAAAGAGCAAACAAAACGAAACAAGTACTCAACAAAAATTGTTTGACATTGATAACAGTGAAGATATAGAACACTGCCATCACCACAAGAGTCCCTCCTATTGCCTTTTTATAGCCACAACCACCTCCCTCTCCTCACTCCCCAATCCCCAATCTCTGAAAATCACTAGTCTATTTTCCACTCTATAATTTTATCTTTTCCAGAATATTATATAAAGGAAATTATATCATACGAATTTTGTTATTGGATTTTTTCACTCAACGTAATTCCCTGGAGATTCATCCAAGTTGTTGTGTATATCAATAATCCACTCCTTTTTATTGCTGAGTAGTATTCCATGGCATGGGATGTAACACATGGTTCAACCATTTACCCATTTCCAGTCTTTAGCTATTAGAAATACAGCTACTATGAACATTCATGAACAGATTTTTTAAACGTAAATCTTACTTTTTCTGGGCATTTTTTAAATGCTTAAGTGCAATTGCTAGGTTGTATGGTAGTTGCATGGTACTATGGACTGAATTGTGTCTTCTCAAAATGTGTACACTGAAGCTCTAACCCCCAGTATGTCGAAATGTGACTATATTAGGAAATAGGGCCTTTAAGGTGGTATTTAAGGAAAAACAAAGTCATATGGGTGGGCCTTCTTCTAATATGACTGGCGTCCTTATAAGAAGAGGAGATTAGGATAAGACAACACACGGACAGAAGGGCAACCTGTGAGGACACATTAAGAGGAGGTCGCCTGCAAGCCAAGGAGAGAGGCCTCAAAAGAAGGTCTGCTGACACCTTGATCACTTGGATTTCCGGTCTCCATAACTACTGGAAAATAAATTTCTGTTGTTTAAGCCACCCATTCTGTGGTATTTTATTGTGGCAGTTCAAGCAAACTAACGCATGGCTAGTTTTATAAGAAACTGCCAAATTTTTCCAGAGCTGCTGTGCTCTTCCCACTGGCCATGTACGACTGATCAGTTTCTTTGCACCTCCTCCAGCATGTGGCACTGTCATTTTTTATTCCAGCCATTCTGATGGATACGTGGCGATACCTCATTGTTGCCTTAATTTGCATTTCCCATATGACTAGATATGTTAGAAGTCTTTCCATGTGCATATTTCCCATCTGCATATCCTTTTCATGTTTTTTGTTCATTTTCTAATTAGATTTTTTGTATGTTTCTTACTGTTAAACTTTGAGAGTTCTATATATATTCTAGATACTAGCCCTTTGTCAGATATATGGTTTGCAAATATTTTCTCCCTGTCTGTAGATTGCCTTCTCATTGTCTTAACACTGCCTTTTGTAGAGTAAAATTTTTTAATTTTGATTAGCTCCAATTTATCAATTTTTTTTATAGATCACGTTTTCAGTGTCAAGTTTAAGAATTCTTTGCTTAACTTCAGATCCCCCAAATTTTTCTCCTATGTTTTCTGTAAGTTTTATACTTTCATATTCCTGTCTTCAAAAAATGGACGTGAGCCCTCTTCCACTACTTAGCTGAAGATATAAAAGAGAAAATGAGCATGTTCTAAGATCCAAAATTTTCTTTGGTGATTGTTATAGGTTCATGACACTCTTATTCTGTTTTGATTCAAAATTATATTTGTGAAGGATCAATGCTTATTTGATTTGTCCAATTCCTGTGTTAAACCTTTTGGCCTATTGAACTTAAGGAGCCCAGCGACTTAAGACCGGGCTCCGTCTTTGGAATTCACTCGCTTGTCCACTGGACCAACAGACTCTCCCAAACTAGGTCCCCAGCCTCCCCTAACCACTCTGCACTTGGTTCATCCACACCTTTTTGTGAAATTATGAGTACTTCCATGGCTGGTCTTCCTTTCCCTGGAATCTGTACCATTAATTAGGTCGCTTGACAGAGGGAGGGAAAGTGAGCTGAATATTTGATTCTAAAGTACAGACTGAGGTGACCATTAGTTCTGCATACCAGATATTTCTTCTCTTTCTGGGCAGATGAATTGTGCTGCCCTTCCCCTTTGGAGTTCAGAAAACCAAGTGACTTGCTTTGACCAATAAAATATAAACTGAGGTAATATGTTCTATTTCCTGGTTGAAGCCTTTGTTGACTCAGGTCCTTCACCATAGCCTCCCTGTATCGATTAGCGATGCTCCGATGCTCCAGATGGTAGAGGCTCCATCAGCCTTAAAATCTAAGAGAAAATCATATGGGAAAGAGCCCTGGCAACCCAAATGGACGTGTAGCATGAGTGAGAAATAAACTCTGCTCTTTAAACCACTAAATTTATTTTTCATTTCTGTTCTTTACCACTGCATAATTGCATCCATCCTTATCCACATAATCCCAATGGCATTGTATGTATTTAGTTACTAGTGAAAATTCATTAAATGCAAATCCAAATTTGAATTAATCTTTATATCTTTGTAAGCCTATTTATAGAAACAAATTTGCTAATTGAAAAAAAGTTATGGTCACCCCATGTTCCTGTCGGGGAAGTGGGAGAATTCCCCCCACCGCTTTTCCTCAAGGTTCTTACGGCTGGTCAAATAATCAAAGAGGCAGGTTAGCAAGAGAAAATCAAACAAAATTTAATAGCATGTATACATGGGAGAAACTCAGGGTAAACTGAGTAACTCGGCCATCTGGCTGAGTCCACCCGTTTAATTACCCTCAGCTACGGACAAGGAGCACATAATGATCTGGGCCTTCAAGGGGGAGAAAGACAATCGTCATAGAGATGGAATGCAGAAGTTTGATAAGCAGGACTTTGATAAGAGTGGACTTAGCAAGGATCCCCCCAAGTGTCCTAGATGGCCTGTCCTGGAGACAACCTTTATTTTAAATTTCTTTAGGCAGCTTGGGGGAAGGTCAGATGCTCTTTCTGGGTCTTTTGAGGCTTCATTGTCTTCAGCTCGAAATAGTCCACATACCAGAGTGGCACACCTTGGAGCGGCCTGCTCTCAGCCCCATCATTCCTGAATTAGAGTTTGGAAAACACAGTTTCTATGTGTAGATTAGTAACAGCATTCGGCGGGCTAAGATACAATCACACCAAAATTCATTCCTGGCACAGAGTCAATACGCAATAGCTTTTGAATAACTATAATCCACAAGAGGGAGATGAAGCGATTAAACAGCAAAATGCTGAGCAGAAATAGCTAAGTAAATATTTCAACTGTTTAAGAACAGCTTAACAACAAATAATTTAACAAAATTCTGTCCCCGCTGAGCAAGGTACTGGATGGATAAAAGAAAAACATGGCTCTTTGTGCTTTAGTCTTTGGATGAGGGAGCTGCTACAGAGATTCTGACAGTAGAGGTGTGCTCCAGGTTCTACGGGAGCACAGAGAAGGGGTAAACGTCATGGTATGCAGGTTTACACGTCGTGGTGAAAACCCGTTTTCGGATCACACCCTCACTGGAAAGTTCCGCTCTTGATTAACCAGAGCAAAATTTATTCCAGATCGAATAAGGGCAGAACTGAGGAGAAGCCAGCCAGAGAACACAGTGTACTCAGATTAAAGAGCCAGAACAAGGCAGGCTCCCCCAGTAAAGACAAGAAGTCACACCTCACTAGGAAGTAATTAGAGACAGGCATTTCACAGAGCTCACTGAGAGCAGCAAAATCTCCCTAGCAATGGAATTGATGATGCCTGAACCTGCTTAAAGTGAACTTTGAAAAGTGCGTAGACAGAGACAAATTCTCCGTAACTTCAGGGACCTCAAGGGAGAAAATTGTGTGGAGTTCACGCAGGACAATCAGCAATTCATGGACTATGCAAAGCAAGTGGCACCCAGACGGGGAGTGTAATTGAGGCCACTCTTTTTAGACACCAGACTGGGGATTTTCAGCAATTCTTTAGTGAGGATAGAATATATATTAAAAGCAGTCCTTGTTCTCTGTGTGTGCGTGCGTGTGTGTGGAGAGAGAGAGAATTGTTCTGAATAGTTATGCTTAAGTTTACCGTCAGGTCTAGAGTTCTCATTAGATTGTGGGTTTGTTCATCACCAACCAATCTTACTACCACCCTCATGAAATTCTGAGTTGAAGAACCATTCCAGAAACGTTAGAGGTGTTTTGGGTTTAACTGATCCGAATATTACCCAAAGTGGTCAAAATGAGTTAAGCAGCACCCCATACAAAATAGTATCTTGACAAGGCTGCGCTTGCATGCTACTCTTGAATCCTTTTACGGCAGTGATGAAGGAAAAATGATGCAATTAGGAGATTAAGTTAAAAAAAGGAAGAGAAAGGATTTGGGGTAAAAAAAATTACGAAAATTAAGCCATAATATTCTTCTTCTTCCCCATCACGTGCCAAATCATAATTTTCTTCCCATTTTCCAAAACATGCACTTTAAGAAGGTCCATATGCTGTGGACACAGAAATTCCACCTCTGCAAATCTAACCCTAGGGAATGGTTAAAGATATGCATGGAGATTTATAAGCAAAAGGTATGAATTGCAGAATTAATAATACTAGAGGCATATTAAAATTTTAAAAGTTTATGAATATTAATAAGAAATGAAACTAAATTAAATCATTTTTTCTAAATTGTGAGGAAAATAATGATATATAAAATCTGAGTAGTGATCCCCCATTAAGAAATGGAAAGTTACGATCAGCTCAGCTCACACACCAAGAAGCGCTCTAAGATGCAGCTCGCTCTTGATAGAACGTGCTGTGTTGAAACTAGTCTAATCCCGGATCTCAAAGTGCAAGCCTGGATTACTTTAGAATATACCTCTTACCTTCTTCCTCCTTCTAAAAATGAACATTTCTCAAAACTGCGAATTTCAGAAGTTGAGTCATTATCATGAGTTTTTCTCTTTGCCTGCCTCTGAAGACAAGATACAAAACGTATGTACTTTGAAGCCAGACTTTGAACCAGAACTTGATTATCAAAACTGCAATTAATCTTAGTGGGTGGTTTTCCTGTTGTCAACCAAATCACTAAGTATTTTATTAAGTGAAGATTGTGTTCAACACTACGCTGAGGCACAAGGATACAGAAGCTGTGTATGTAAGAGAGAGGCCTTGGCTTCAGGGTGCTTGCTCTCCAGCTGACGAGTTGACACCCACAGAAATGAACAAGGAGCAAATGGTGCAGGGTGAAATAGAAAACAGAGCTAAGTCAGCAAGTAGAGGCTAGGTGTTGTCAACACTGATGGAAACTCAATAAGGACCACAGTGGTCAGGGAAAACTTGACAGGAGAAGTGAGCTTGAACTAGCCCTTGAAGGATAAATAGGATTTGTATAAGGAAATAGTAGGGAATTCCAGGAGCACAGGACTGTCCGAATGAAAGACTGGCACTCGGGATGAGTTTGTTTCAGCTTCAAGGGACTTGACATAGAGGGGAGCAATGGAAAAGGAAAGTGGGGGAGTGCTTGGGAAGAAAATAGAAGTCCCTCTGGATAAAAAAAATTGTGTCTCTTTTGTGTTTGTGAGTTAGTTTGTGTGTGTGTGATATCTTTCTTGAAACTTGATAGATAAAACTGCTTAAATGTTAACTAATAATCCTGATAAATCTAGACTTAAACATTTTCTTTTTGAATATTCTGTATATTTGATTCAATGTAATGAAAAGTAACAACAAATAGGGTTTTTCCCACCAAAAGAGGGTGATAGCCAAAGCCCAACGGCCCAAGTCATGATTTGTAGACACTTTCTGAAGCCTTCTCAGTCATACTCAAATAATAACAGTGACCAAGCTGGCCACTCAGCCTGCCCACCAGCCTCAGCATTCCTAACATCAAGCCCAGGTCCCTTAAACAAAACTTCTTTCACCTCTGCTTATAAAAAAAAAACCCTTCCTATCGGCTGCTGAGCTCTTCCATGCCATCCCTTTCCTTTGCACTAATGACAATCTTTTTTATATGTATTTTCTACTACAATTCAGTTACCAGCCATATTTCCAAACCACCTGAGGTACGCATGAAGAGAAGGAGAGGGAGAATGGGTAACTAGAACAGACAGATGAATATGGATAGATGGAAAGCCGGGCAGACTGCAAACACACAAAAATTCAACCTCTACCCTCAAGGAGTATACAGTCCGGCAGGAGCCAAGTATGCAAATCATTACAATATACAACTGCTTCGATGTAGAGATACATAAGGCACATTCAAGTACGGGTGAAGGAGCATCCAAGTCTGCCAGATGAAGATGGAGAAAGTTCCACAGAAGCATTGGAGATAGAAAGAATAGGTGAGAATTCTCTGAGCCGGGATGATGGAGAGAACAGACTTTGAGGGTGGGGGAGGCATTCCAGACAGAATGCCCACATGTGGAAAGACGCAGATGCATTAGAAAGTATAACGTGTTTGAGAGCCTGTAGAGAATTTGATATTGCTGAGAGGAGGGTTGGGCAAGAAAGTTGGGAGATGAAGTCTGCCATGTAGCGCCAGCTGCTTCAGGAGGGATCAGGAAGAAAAAGTCATAACGGTAGACTACGCTATAGAGAAAACTGAAACACTCAGTTCAGTCACAACAGTAAAGCATGTTTCATTTTTTTCTTTTTAAAGTGTTTTATTTAGTATTCATATCTATCTATCTTTAACTTGGTTTTACTGTGTGCTAAATAGTGACTAGATGAAAAGACTATGTAAAATATGGGTAAGGTATAAACAGTAACAATGCAAATAATGCCCATTTACTGAGTTTAAGGAAAGGAATGTTACTACTCTCTGTAAAGCCCTTCTCAGGCCCATGCCCTTGCCTTCCTGCTCAGAAATAACCACTAAAGAGCTGAGCCCAGGCTAAGCCCATGCCCTTTCCACCCCCTACCTCCCTGGGGATGTTTAACTGACTCTTTCCCTCCCATCCTAATCTCCTTCCCTGACCACAAAAATGAATGCTTTTATTTTTTCCTTTGTAACAGGAAGGGATGTCCCAGATTTTCCATTCTAACACCTTTATGTTACACCCGAAAGCTGAGGCACAGGCGAATCAGTGAGCTGCCCGCCTAACCTCCTCTTGCTAATTAGTGGTAAATTCAGAACTAGCACCTGGAGCTCCAAATTCCTACTCTAGTTTGAGGCAGAAAACTGACCCTGATTTTACCTCTAGTTTTGTCACTGTGGCTCCTTGCATGGAGCAGTCAACCCATTTATGACACTCTCACTTCCTTGGAATTTTGTAGTTTGAATCATAGGGAGACTGCAAGAAAGAGATGATAGAGAGATAGACTGTAAATTGCTATCCGTGGATTTGGGTAAGTTTAGGAGCATTGTTATAATAAACTACATCTTCTTTATCGCTGCTGTGATATTTGTTTTGAGGGCTCAAGGATGTGTAGCTCCCTAATGTTTAATGGACTAAATTATCAATAGTCTGAGCCTAGAGGTGTGTCCAATTAAAGTCTGAGTGACTAGGAGCTTCAATTTAAAATTCAAGAATCTTCTTGGCTCTAGATCAAGGACACGATTTCATGAAATACTAAAACGAGAAAAATTAAAACTTATCTTTTGTCCTCACTAAAGAACCAAAAAATTACTGCAAAAATTAAAACGTTATAAACAAGGACTATGGGGCTCTGCTCCTGCATGCTGGGCACAAAGCTCAGACGTTTTGCATTTTGTCTGCATGCATCTATTTACAGACTCATTAGGGAAGGAGGCTTTTTAAAGGCTTTGTCCTAGTCATAAAAATCATTATGCAGCTAGTAACTTTCAAGCTTCAAATCATTAGCTAGTCTTCCTTCATCTAGGTCTTATCTGTTTGTCCTTTAAAATAAAACTACAAGGGCTGGAACAGACATCCAAAGGTCATTTAATGATTGAGTGTTGGAGTGGGAAGGGACTTCAAAGACTGCTTAATCTAACTCGCTCTGTTTACAAAGAGGGAAACTGAGACGCAGAAAAGTACCAATATCCGTTGAAGGTCACGGAAAGGTAGGACTCGGAACATGCTTCATTATTCTTTTTATTACATCCTTTTGTCAGGCAATGGTCTGGGCTCCACCTCTTATACAGTGTCCGCCCTTGCATGAAGACGTTGTTGGGCAAGTCTGTGGGCGAACTAGCCACAACCCTTGACTTTTCTCTTTGACTCTATGCCTCTGCTCAGAAGACGCCAGCAATCTGTATTTCAACTGAGGAAAGTCATCTGGAAGGGGTCCCCAGCAGCCCCGAGATACACCGAGCCTTCCAAAGTGAGCCTGTTGGATCATCGGTGCTATGAGATCCTGGGGGAAGGGGAGGGAGGGATGGCGGTTCCCTGATGAAACACGTTTGGGAGAAACAGCCATTAGCCTATCAACGCCTTACAATAGGCTGCCTGCCTTTGTTTAAGCCAAGATGTGTCCAACTTATTTGACCACAGTTTCCTCCCTCCTTTATTTTTCTTTTCATATAATCATTTTTATCCCACAGAATTATATTCTGTGGAACACACATTGTGAATCTTACACTAAGGAATTTTGTCTGCCTACCTCCTTGCCTCAATCCAGCTTTCCAAAATAGCCCCTGCTCTGCTTAGGCACGCAGGAAAGCAGGTCGGGTCATTTATTATATCAAACATAATTCAACTGATCCTTACAAATATCAGTGTTTATAGGTGAATTAAAATCCCTGTTCACTATCTAACGCCTTTCTGAAGTCCAGTTCTTTCATTCATTCATAGTCATTAAACAAATGTTTGTTTAGCACCTACTATATGCCAGATACTGTCCCAGGGGTTGCAGATATGGCTGTGAACAAAGCAGATCAAGGTACCTACACTCTGGGCTTAAATTCTAGTAGTGGAGGCAATTAATCAACTAATCAATAAATGAGCAGGGGAGGGAGGAGGGCAAAAGGGGTGATTAGCCACATTTGTGTGGTGATGGATTGTAGTTAGTCTTTGGGTGGTGAACATGATGTAATCTATACAGAAATCAAAATATAATGATGTACACTTGAAATTTATATAATGTTATAAACCAATGTTACCGCAATAAAAAAATTAAAAATAAATAAATAAGCAAACAGGTAAATCAAAACATTGTTATTATTATTATATATGTGTTTATAGAATATAGTAAAATATATGTGGTACCTGGTGACGGTAAGTGCTATGGAATGAAATAAAGCAGGAAAACATGATAGGGAATAAGATGGGTGATGATATTATTTTAAATAAAATGGTCAGGGAAGGTGTCAATCACATGCTTGTAAAGAACCAGAAGTTTCCTTTATTTTCTGTCTCATCCTGTGTGATTCCCTAAACTCCTCTGGGAGGAGAAGGCTGGAAAAGCAGAAAAAGGTGGCTGCCTTTGTCCCTGACTCATCTTGCAGCGCTGCATCAGGTGGCAGCCCCGCTCCAGAGGCCACCCGTTTCCGTTCCCCTGTGGTGACATCTGTGGCCACATCTGTGGCCATCCAGGACCTGTCTCCCTTGAGCAAAGACTCAGCTGAAGGCATAACCGGAGAGCACATTTGATGTTGCCCACTCCCTTTCATCCCAGGGCTACTTGGAGGTGGGAGTCCTGCCCTGGGGGAACAGGACGTGATTTGGTGCTATGCAGATGCTTACAGGAGGTTCAGGGATTCACCTTAAATAACATCGGTGTTGTTTCTTAGTTCTCCCTTAATCCTCTTGGTTCCTTTCAGGAAAAGTCTCAGTTCAGTGATAGTCCCTAACGCTCTTCTAACAGGGCTAGCTTTCTTTTTTTTAACAGGAAGAGAACAGAACTGGGGTCAGAGCCTTAGAAAATCACAATATCTAGCCAGACTTTAATGACACTGATTTATTTTCATTGCATTTAATTTAGTCTAAAATAAGTTTATTTCAGCAAAAGTGAGTCGATTTAAATAAATATTTAGTAAACAGCAGTACTGGTGATTTTAGATGTTTCAAAGATTGTAAAGTGGAACACCAGTGACTGGAGTTAGGAAAACACTATCCTTGCCTCACAGAACTGATGTCAAACTTACTGATTTTCCTCTTGTGATTAGATTCACTTACCACTAATGATAAGTGCACTGACTGAGCACTACGGCTGCTCAAAAAACCATAGTTACTGGTGATTTTTATCTCTGTACTATATTTGGAATTCCCTGCCTGCGTCTGAATACGTTCCTGATGATAATAGTCTCCCACCAATAACCAAGATATGATTTCAGCCCTCTTTGAATCTGCAAGCTGATCAAAATCCTTTGAAAATCTTGCATGTGGGTTTGGCAAAAATAAGACGCACTGATGAACACACTGCATCTCCCGGACCACTCGGACGGCCGTTTCGGGGATTTCTGATGACGCTCGTAATTGGTGTACGAAGAGCCCCCAGGGTGGCCACAGGATGTCATCGCAATTTTTCATGTGACAAAATGGCTAGAATTATTATAAAAATCCTCATGTCTGTCATTAGCATGCCGGAAGGAGTTGAAAATTCACCCCAAAGCAGGGTTATTTCAGCGGGTCGACTTTGGTAACGGAACCAACCTCTCTAAGTAGGCATCCATCCCTCATGTCTCATGTCCACAGATGGGATATTAGATGTACTGATGTTGCAATGGTGTTAAAAAGAAAGCATCTCGGGGCTGGCCCCGTGGCCGAGTGGTTAAGTTCGCGCGCTCCGCTGCAGGACGCCCAGTGTTTCGTTGGTTCGAATCCTGGGCGCGGACATGGCACTGCTCATCAAACCACGCTGAGGCAGCGTCCCACATGCCACAACTAGAAGGACCCACAACGAAGAATATACAACTATGTCCCGGGGAGCTTTGGAGAGAAAAAGGAAAAAAATAAAATCTTTAGGGAAAAAAAAAAAAGCAAGCATCTCCCCATTAATTCAAGCACAGCCCAAGTCACAGCTAGACCTTTCTCTCTGCCCCCTCTCTCTCTGCAGTCTGTCCACATGTTCTTCCCTGCTGACCTGTCTGCTGATAGAGGGGCTGGACAGCCTGAAAATATGCTTTTAGTGCAAATCATCTTGTTATAAATCAGTCAACACATCAAGAGAACAAATGTTTCATTCCTTCTCTCTTCTCTCTCTCTCTCATACACACACGTGACCTTCCCTTTTTCCAGAGTCTAAATCCACATGTGAATTTATCTTGTCCTTCAAAGTTCTTGCACTTGGATATTATCTTAAAACTTTGGATTATTTCTTTCCAAAAAAACTAGTGAATCCAAACGATCCTTTCTTCGGTTCTTTAGCTGTTAATCACTTTGTTCCTTGAAAAGCAGAATTTGAAATTCAGCTTTATGCAATTTCCCCTCTTCTAAAAGTAGCTGCTTACGGTCATCGGTTGCTATTAAAGCCATTTCAACATGGCTCACTCCTGAGATTCCCTTTCTATGGGTAATTGATAAGGATATGTTTAACAGTCCTAAAGAAAAACTGGAAAAAATTGATCGAGTCTATGAATCTTTCTAATATATTCCCAATGAAGCCATGTTGAGTTAAATTTCCTAAGCAAGCACAGTAAATTCACTGAAGGAGTAGGTTATAAATTGCTATCTGAGAAGCAGGGAATGAGTTATTCCGCCGATCTCTCTGTCTTCTGCTCGCGACAAGGTCAGCAGGGAACAGAGTGATGCGAACCAAGGCCAATGGGGCTGCAAGACCTCATGCTGCCATTTTGCCTCTGAGTGCACAGGGCCTGGGGCTGGCTTAGTTTTAATTTCTAAACTTTTTGTGCCTCCTGGCAAGCACTGCTCATCCCCAAGACATAATCCAAACAGAAAAACTATAGATTTTTCAGACTGGCTCCACATGGAGTATCTACAAAGGCCTACAGTGCACCTTGGATGACTTTCAAGTTTTTTCAAAGCCATCTGGAGTCTTTTAAAGTTGTCATTGTTTAAAGAACCTGCAGAGAGAGGGGAGAGCATTTGGGGTCTCAGGAGAAAAGGAAGAAATAAGATTTAAGGTAGCCAAGAGATGTTGTGGGAACTCCAGGTACTGTCCCCTCCAAGAGCTTTGGCTGATACCTGCCTTTCTCCAGCTCACTCAGCTGCTCTCTCCGAAGGTGGTTCTTCCTCTGTGAATAACACCCACATCAAGGTGGAGAAAGCAGCAGTTGGCTTCGCCTTTTCTTTGAGAGACCTGGGGTCTTCTCATTCTCTATAATTATATCTGGTCATTTAAATCTACACAACGGCTGTTTCTCCTTTCCTTTTCTCCAACTGTCATGGGCATACCTTGCCAAACCCAGTGCTGAATTTGCAACCAGATAAGTTTTATTCTTCCAAGTCTCTCTTACCAAATTATGGCACATCAGTATTTTACTAATGGTAATTTCTCTGCTTCTCATTTCTGGTACCTTTGTGCTTTTAATCCCTTCCCTATGAGAGCTCTCTCTCTGCTTCTGTCCCCTCCGCTTCCCATTACTACAAAGCTCTTGATTTGAGTCTAACCGTTACTCTCCTTCCGTCTCCCTCATCAGCATCCACCTGCCACGGTCACTGTTCCTCACTCCCTGCAGCTCATTGCTCTGGCCATAATGCTGATTCCTGCTTTACTCACTCAGGTTATGATTTCCTGTTCTTCTCTTTTTAGCTTTAACTAACTTTCTTCTTTATCTCACTCTTGCTACTTGAACAAATTTCAAAGATCCACACTGGCAAAATGAAATTTTTATGACACAAGACTTTATTTTAACTGAATTTCCCTTGAAAAGTACAAACTAAAAGCACAATTCAAAGAAAAGTTGGCCCAATGTGGCCAAACAATGTTCCTCAGCGAACTCAAACAAGAGCAATTTACTGTCCATGCCTCTAATCAAGAGCATGCCCTGTCAATATCACAGAAATCCCATAAGTGCCGTTCAAGAGTAAAAGGCACACTCAGTTCACATTCTTCTTATTTAGATAACATAGTCTTAATCAGCAGAGGCTAAAAATAGAGATCCCTGGTTCCTGGAAAGGATTGACTCCAATTTCTCTTTCCAAGGAATTGGAAATGAGAAGTCAAAGGGTCTTTGCCTCCTGGGAACATCCAAAAACAATTTAAAAACACATTTCCTCTTCCAATATTTTCCAAACATAAGAAGTTAATGAATACATTTAGGCTTTGGAAAAACTTTTTCTGTGCAATGTATAACCTAGAAAAATACATAGTTTCTGCTATAAAATTGAATGTATTTATGACCCTTGAACTCTTGCAGGAAAAGTAAAGTCCCAAATCTATGAAATGCGATCTTCCAAAATGTAAAGTTTTACTGTGGAAAGCTAATTTTCTTATTCTTTTGTCTTGAGAGTTACTAGAAGTATTTAGGCGTATATATTATCTATCTGTCTGTCTATCTATCTATCTATCTATCTATCTATCTTTCTATTCATCTACCAATCTGTCTATCTATCTACAATGGTTTTTTTTGGATTATTGGGATGGCCAATCTGGCCAATAGATTATAAATTGATGATCTCAAACTTAGTCTTATCTGCATGAGTAGCTCAAGAGCAAACAATTACAACGTTCTGTTCCTTGGTCCTCAACTGATTTCAATTATCATGTGTCACTCCTCTCTGTTGCGACATATAAAGTTAAGAAAATTGAAATTATGAATGTGCCTGAGTTATGTGGAGAGGTGAGTTCAGGGTAGCATTGGAAGTTGTTTCGGGTAATCTGGCATGGTGATACCCGAAGATGAAGAAAGCTCAGTAAACATTGGTTATGCTCACGCCCTCCCACCACCGGCATGAATGAATCATCTGGAGTACCCACCAATGAGGTCCTGTTTTAACTTAATGATTACTCCGTGCTATTGTGACCAAGTAGAATCTGATTGCAGGATTTCAGAACACTCAGAATTCTAACTGAGTGCTACAAAACCCAAATATATGTTATATTTTATTCTTCCCTTTTCCACACAATGTCCTTATGGAGAAGAATGCATCTTCACTATTATCAAAGCTTAAAAAAAAATAAATACCTATGATCACAAGGTTCAACCAATTTCCCCAAGAATGGCGACAGGTATTTATATCTTGTTATACTGATATATCGAGTCATTTTTCTTCTGAGAGCTAACTTACTTCTTGGAAATAAACTTAAAGCAATGAAAAAATTGATTTAAATCTTCTGGGTTACTTTCAGGGCTAGATCATTATTAAACGTAATTCTCTTTTAGGGAACCAATGTGTCCTTTTTCATCCGTGAACACCATTTGTTCATAAACTCAAAATACAAATTGAGTTTTAAATCTCTCTCTGAATATAATAGGGAGAGTAACAAACAAATTATGTTTGCTTGTAAGGAAAAAAGAGTGATAAAGAGATAAGTTATCTCATATGCTATTTAGAAAAGAATTAGTGAGAATAAAATAGAGCACTGCTGGCACAAAGAGTCTCATCTCACCCTTCTCTGCTTTGCTATGCGATAGAAGACCACAGGATCTGAACAGCTAAAAGTAAGGGAATGCCTTTGGCTGGGTTTTTCAAGGACAAAGAGGTAATACTGGGTTGTTAAATATGCAAGCACATTTCCCAGAATACTGCTGTGCAAATGTCAACATCTTCAAATAAATGGCAGGTCACTAAAAAGCTAATAAGTCCCAGTTTTTTGGCTAGACATCAAAAAGCTGACACATATCTAACATATAAAAATCATCGTGCTAACTATAGGAAGGAAAATGGCTACTTCGAGAAATACCTTAGTTGCAAATGTCTGGGAAATAAGAATTTTTTTCTATTCAGAATGGTCTTTTAATAGAAGAAACATGAATTGAGAATATGAATGCAAAATTCAGGTAATAATTTTTCTTTCTTTCTTTCTTTCTTTCTTTCTTTCTTTTTTTTTGGTAAATTAGCCTGCTGTCAAAGAATGAGTCAGTAACAGAAATGTAAAACTTTGAAAGGTTGTCCGGTTCAACCTTTGAAACAATGTATTCAATTGAACAATGCTGTGGAAAACTCCCTTACCCTCACTTGTTCCAAAAAGTATTTAGGGTGGAATATATACAATATGTTCTGAGCCAAGTGAAACAAAAAGCACAGAAAAAAAGCACCAGAAAAAAATATGCTACAAGTCAAAAACTGTTTGTCTTGCAGTGGTAGAATGATCAGTGACTTTTTTCTACCTTTCTATATTTTTTAATATCTCTTTATTTTCCAGATTGGGCATTTATAACTTTTATAATCACGAAGGAAAAGAAGGAAGAGAAACTATGCTTATTTACTCATTTATATACCAAACTTTTGGGGAGTGTCATGCTTGATGATAGAGGAGACGTAGAGCAATTGTAAACTAAATTCTGGAACCACCTCCGACAGAGTCTCCTGGGAAGCTCGTATGCGGAAATCATGGATTTCCAGACACCACTCTAGACCAAGCTGATTCTTCTCCTCTGGAGCGGGTCTCAGGAAGTCACATATCAGAATCAGCCCCGGGGGATTCTTTGGCATACTAGTTTGAGAAACTCTGCTCTTGAGACACATTGCAGGAACTTCCACACCTGACTGATGTGGAAGGCTTCGCTAAGCTGAGACTTAGAGGAGAAGTCGTTTGTCAGGTGGAAGTGACACAAGAGAAGAAGGACAGGATGACCCTCTCCTCCGATTCCTCTAGCTTAGCGTTTCTCAATTCTGGCAGTCCATTATAATCCTCTAGGATTTGGCTCCTCAAGGAAGCAATGCATCAGCATCAGTTGGGAGCTTGTTCAAAATGCAGATCTTAAAGCCACAGCCTGGACCTATTGAGTATGGATCTGCATTTTAACAAGATTCCTGGATAACTTGTACGCCTGTTAAATTTAGAGAACCACATTGGAGGAGCGTCCTCAATTAGGGCTTCTGAAATGGATACCTTTCATTAACTTGACCTTCAGGTAGCATATTTTACCTGTCTTCACTCCTCAATTTGTATGTGTATTGAGTAGAGTTTGTTTCTCCATGCTTTGAATAATGCTTAAACTCACCATAATCCTATCACTTAAACAGTTATATAGAATAGTAAATGAAAGTGCCTTGTCCCTAAAGTAATTGACAATTGGTATTAAGTATTCTTGAACTTTCTCCTGAATTTAAGGAAACATACATTAATTCCTTTCCATATTGGGTCCTTTGCACACACTATTCCTCATGCCTGAAAGTCTCCTCTCACTATTCACTTGAACTCCAATTCAAGCTTCAGGTCTCATGTTAAAAAGTCATTTTCGTAGAAAAAATTGTGATCTCCTCCACACTAGGTCAGTTTCCCCAGTATATGCTTGTATGTTTTTAATTAATAGAAAATTTTTATTTTACTCTTTTGGCTAGCCAATAATTTAAGAATTTCCTACAATACTGTTGACCAAATGGGGGCATAGTTTTAAAGACCTTTAATACACAATGCAGTAAAGCAGTCATCAGTAACTGATACAAGATGTAAGCAGAGCCTAAGCATTGCCATACATAGAGTTTTGTTGCATAACTGAAAGAAAGAATGAATTTCATCTCAGATTGGGGATTGAGGTAGCAAATCATAAAATTAGGAACACTTTCTATTAGATGAAAAATCATTTCTAGCTCAAATTTTTTGGTAATTTAAAAAAGTCCTTATAAAATTTCTTTTGCTTCAGTGTAAAGCGTTGGAGTCATGAATCTTTTCTCTACATAATTTCAAATTCCTGTTGTGAACAATGTTTATTGTCTTTACCATCCAACAAATATGTTGGTACTCAATATCGCCAACAAATATGATATTTTGTGGTTTAAAATTCTTTGGTCATTATCATAGTACTGTTTACCTGGACTCACAGGAGTTTACTACCAACTGTTTACACTTGCTTCATGTTCACCCATATCTTCTCCATGTATTTTTTTTTATCCCAACCGAATCAAATTAATTTAGAAACTATTTTAGTCACCTTACACCCATTTAAAATAAATATACAAGTCAAGCATGCCAAATGTTTCCTCCTGGGCATAGTTTGGATTGTATAAGCATAAATTATATCAAATTTTAAAATTTCTATAAAAAATGGGTTGCTACACAATCAGGCAAGTGCTAAGGTGATTTTTGGAACCATTCCCTGCTGAATATTTTATAATTTTCATGCTGGTTTCTCATTTTCCCACAACCTTTAAATGTTTGATTTTAAAATGCATCTTCTCTTTCCCTCACTTTTAAGTTTTTGGAGAGTCTCAGACTAGTTTGTGTTGCATGTTTTCTGCATATAGACACTAAATTTTATAGAGCTTATTCATTTTTCCAATTTTTCCCATAACACAAAGCAAATAATCAGTTAATATTATGGTCAGCACTCACTTCTGGCAGTGATGGGTTATGACTGGACGCAAGAGACACTTTCCTAAGACTCTCAAGCTCCTCCTCAAAAGTGCTGGGGGGGCCCGGCCTGGTGGCACAGAGGTTAAGTGCACATGTTCTGCTTCGGCAGCCCAGGGTTCACCGGTCGGATCCCTGGTGTCGACATGGCACCACTTGGCAAGCCATGCTGTGGCAGGCGTCCCACATATAAAGTAGAGGAAGATGGGCACGGATGTTAGCTCAGGGCCAGGCTTCCTCAGCAAAAAGAGGAGGATTGACAGCAGATGTTAGCTCAGGGCTGATCTTCCTCAAAAAAAGTATGTGGGCTACAAGGCAGTGATGAGAAATGCGAATGCTTTCATAGCATTACATGCCACAAGCCACACATTCTGTGATATGAAGAACCACGTGTGCTAGCAGGTGCTTAGTAAGTATTTGTTAAATGTTAGTTAATTCTCTGTTGCAAGAGACATCATTCAAGACACATCCAATAAACCAACTTTGTTAATTATAGCATTCAGTTCCTCTATCTCTTTTTATTTGGTTTGATTTTTGGCTATGCAGTCAAAGTCTCTGTTAAAATCTTTCACCACAGTTGTGTTCCATTGAGTTTGGCAACTTTTCCTTAATCTCCAACGAGGTTCCTGGCTTTGTGAACCTTACGTTCTAATCAGGCTATTTCTCAATAAAAAGTAAGCAAAACACAAAAATGTATTTGGTAGTGGTAAGGGCTATATTTTCATCATAAATTTTATCTTCAATCAATATAAAAATATAATCCTCTTAGTTTTTTGTAATAATTTCCACTTAAATCTTTTTTTAAACTATCATGGCAATTCCTAATTCTAATTGTTAGCATGTGCCTAGCACAACTCAGTCCATCTTTTATTTTTAAAGTTTTTGTTATATTTTATTTTGAGATTCTGTGACTTTTAACAGGAGACAATTCCATTCATATTTGTTATTGCAAATGACATATGCACTTATTTAAATAAGTATACAGGTTTTTTTATATTACTGATTTATTTGGGGGAAAACTAGAACATTCAAGGAATACACAAGTTAAAGTAGCCTGGAAAGGAGATTACAAATGAAGAGGTAGGATATGAAGGAACCAAGGGAAAAGCATTTGGTCAAAAGGTGAAAGATGATCAACAAGCTCAAAAAGCTACAGAGAAATCAAGTTAAGTGATTGACAGCTCCTAAGTCAATAATGGCCTTACATTTTCAGCAAGTTGGGGAAAGAATGGGAGGTAAAATCAAGGGCAAAAAAATGCGTACTATCTTCTTTAAGAGGTTTTGCTCTTCTCCCTCTCACTTCATATTCTACTCTGTTCATTTCCCTTCTCTTTCCCTCCACCCTTCATTCTCCCTATCCTCAGACACGCACAATTATCGACAGTTGCATTAAGAGGACCCTGGGCATACCACAGACAACCACTCTCGTAAAACCTCTATGCCTGATCATGTGAGCTCATCCTCCAGAAGGGCATTCTCTGCACATGCCACTGTCATTCAGCCAAAACACAGCGATCCCAACAGTCACAGGCCCGTGGAATTGTGCCATCTACTCTCAGGAGCTGATTTTCCAAACTCGGATGTGTTTATTCCAGGTTTTACATGCTGCATTCCAGGATTTGAAAATTGGTTTTTAGTGCCGTGGACTCTTTTATGTTCTCGTTTGCTCTGCTCAGTCATCGCTACAGGAATGTAGCCTCTGGGGGAAGACTTTGCTTAAACAGACACTTAGTGTGATTCTTTGACTAGAGCCCAGCCCTAAATTAAACTGAAATTCCACTGACTGCAAAGTGAAGAAACAGATCAGTAGTACTTATTTGCTAAGTAATTCCTCCTTTCAATTGTTTTCATTGCTTTTAAAGAAACAGTAGCATTTCTTACTTGAAAATTGCGTTAATATCTAATGTTGCCTGCCAATCTGTAGTCTTGTGGCCAAGCTAAGTTTGTATAGTGGAAGGAACGTGGATGGGGATGCAGACGATTTAAGTTCAGGTCCCAACTGCACCTCTTTCTAGTTGAGTAAACTTGGGCATCCCGTTCAATCCTCTGGGCTTCAGTTTCTTACGTCTTCAACTATCAAGCATAAATAGCATCTGCAGAATTGAATTAACTGAGATAGTGTGACATATTTGTTTACTTCAAACAGATAAAAGAAAATTATATATTATTAGGAGAGGCAGTATGGCATTGCAGAGTTAGAACCAATCAAATCTGTATGCAAATCGCCACATCACCATTTATCAGCTCTATGAATCTGAGCAAAACATTTAACCTCTCTGGGCCATCATTTTCTCAGATCTGTAAAACAGAGAAAATACTAGCTAACCTAATATTTGTTGTGAGGATTCATAATCTTGTATGTAAAATATTTAATCAAATCTAGTATATAGAAGATGCTCAATAAATATTATATATTCTTTATTTCATTATTACTTCTACAACTGGGAATATCCCTTTTTTTTTTTGAGTGATAAAAACCATTTTCATGAGGAAATATTTTTGTCTACAAGCTAGCTGAAGAATGAGAGGACTAAAAACGAAGATGAGAAATCTTAGGGACAGAAAGCATCCACAACTAGTCCAATGTCCTGGCTCATCTTCTAGAACATTTCATTGAATTCAGCTTTCCTGAATTTTTCACCACACTCCTCATAGCTCTTCGGAAGGAGAGAGATCATTATGTAACCAGGATGGGAGTTGTCATAAATCTTCTTAACTCCAAGGATCCCAAAGCCCTTTTTCTCATCCCATTTTTGTTTAGTTATGGGCAAATCATAGAAGCAAGCAAACTTACAATTTACACTGAGGTAATTTGTTAGTTTGCTTTGACATTTTTCTTATTATAAATATAGATACATTAAAATTCCCAAATGAAGCCATTTTATAGTCATATGATATTCCCAAGAGTCCCTCTTCTTTACTGATATGTGGCTTGGTATAGTCCATCCACCTAGATTGATTTTAGGAAAGAAGGCAGAAACAGTAGATGTTCAAAGTGCTTGGAATGAATTTCACGAGTCAACACAACAGCCCTGGCAAACGGACTTTCATTCAATGTGGTTAAAACTCGTCCTCAATTTCAGTCCATAGCATCTGCTCGGATCATACCATCTCCAGTCAAGACTGTCCTCTACCCTTCTCTAACTCCTTCAAAACACTTTATCTCCACAATCCACAATTGAATCATCTCTCTTCATAATTCTAAAATTATAATCATATGTTTCATTCTGAAGGCTGGCCTGGATCTCTCATTCCAAATTAAATTAATTCTCAAAAGCAAATCTAAATCAGAGATAACCATATGCTCTCATCTCATAACAGGCACGCAAAGCTGTTTCTAGGATGTTATTTTATTATGTAATCATCAGTGATTCCACTTTTAGGGTTTTTCTTGTATTACACTGACTGCAGGAAAATCTAGGTTAGTAAGCATGACATCATCTATAACTCCTGGACAAATTATATCAGTAACACCTGCAGATCATATATAAAACACCAGGACAGAAGCCAGAAAGAGGCCTTGGAGCACAGCCAAACTCCAATCTCAGAGGTCACATCGAGCGCACGTGGAGCAGCGCTGAACTGAGTTTGCATGTGACAGATGGACCTAGAAGGCATTGCCATATCATCAGTCATCATCTCCATCATCCGGAGGTGCCTCCTGGCATATCTAGTGGGGGAAGGGAGAAATTCCAGATTTACCAGAAAGCTATTAGCAGCTCTGCTTATTAAATTAGATTACTATCTTCTTTCTTACTGTTGAACCGTGCACCCCAAATATCACAGCTCCTTCTGTATAGACATGAGGAAAGCCTCTATCAAGTAGAGGGAAGAAACATATAGGAGACTTCTGTGAAAAGGCAAAGTAAAAATAAATAGCTTAGACTAAGAAGCCAAACCATGCAGCCAGGAGGACAAGCAGTGCTCAGAAAGAGATCTTTATTTGAAGAAAAATACAAACTTTTGGAGGTGATTACCTGGCTAGATTCTAATAAGAAATACCACTCTCAGATAGTCCAAAGATTTATCCAGCTCAGTATTTTTTCTTATACAGTGACCTTAAGCAATTTTATCTGGAAGGGTCTGACTGCTATCATTGCCAGCAAACGTAATTTAAAAAAAAAAAATCTAGATGTGTACCTAGATGTCCTTATCCTTTTAACGCGTATAAAGTTATCCTAGAAAATTCTAGCTGATTCCCACAGGGACTTGTCGCTGGTGGGATGGTTCTTTTGCTGCTTGTCCTGCACTCCCAATTGAAAGGACGGTCTGTCCTGGAAGGAGGGATTCTTAATATTTTTGCTGAAGGTGGGTCAGAAAATGGAATAAGGAGCATATCATTCACAGGAGTAAAAAGAAAGCAGAAGCCCAAAATGCCTCCTATTTATCATTACCAGAAAACATCAAGAACCACAGGCCTAATTCCTTTCAGAAAAATCTTAAATTTTCTCACCTCCTCTGCATGTAATTTTGACCTGACTCTGGTTCTTTCCCAATACAGATCCAATAAGGCAGAGGAGAACTCCTTGGCCAATTTTTGGGTGAAAGTCTATAATCAGAAGGATAAGAGTGTTGAAGTTTCAAAAGCTGCTTTTGTCTGGAAATCAAATATTTAAATTCTGCTTCCAGCTAGGCCAGGGAGAGAGAGTTCAGAGGCCCAGGCTCTGTCTGGAGTGGGGAGACTTACAAGGAATTTCTCTCTGCTGAGGTGAGGTCCCAAGGACCTGACTCCTCAGCTTAGGGTAAAGACCTAGATTTGACCCACTTCCTCTCAACCCTGGTGAACTGCAGGGAGAGCTGTCTTGGCGCCACGTGGAGCTGAAGAGGAAACCCAAGGGAAAAGGGCAAGAAGCCGTCCCTGAGAGACTTAGCTTCGGAACAACCGTAGCACAAATCTGGACCTAGGCTATGCCACCCGAGCTATTCCAGGGACCCTGAACTTGGTTTGAGGCAACCCAAATAATAGAACCTCAGGTATCTGACAAATGCAAAGGCAACTTCCCTTTAACTAAACTCACTCGAAAAGAAATAGAAATCTTGAATAGTCCATAATAACAATTTAAAAAATGAGTAGTCATAAATATTTCCTCGAAGAAAACTTAGGCCTACACGTCTTTATTAAAGAATGCTGTGAATATACTATTCAAGAAAGAAACAATTTCCAGTCTTACCCAAACTTTCCCAAAGAATGACAGAACATTGGTAACACAACCAGATAATGACAATACGACACAGAAAATTGACAGGCCAATCTCTCTCATGAACATAGATGCACAAATAAAATAAATACATCAATAAGCAAGTGAAATCCCGTAAAGCCTAAAAAGAATAATACTTCAGTACACAGCTGGTTCCTTCTATAAAATCCAGGAATGCAGAATTTTTCTAACATTTAAAAATCAAACAACATAAATTTACCACACAAATAGAATAAGGGAGGAAACTACTTTATCATCTCAATAAATGCAGATAAAGTATTTGATAAAGTTCAAAGCCTATTTATACTAACACCTCTTAGCCAACTAGGAATAGAAGGCACATATGAGTTGTTTTTACCGTAGTAATGCTCTGTAACAAACCACTGCAGAGCTTGGTGGCTCACAGCACTGATGACAAGTCATTGGGTGAGATACAGCTCCGAGGGGCTCAGCTATGATTGGTTGGACTTCACGGAAGTGATGTATTTAGGTCTGCTCCGTGCATTTTCTCACTCCACTTGAACAAATAGCAGTCCAGGGCATATGTCTCTCACAGTGGATGGCAGAAGGCTGAGAAGACAAGTAAATCATGCAAGCACACTTAAAATATGTGCTTCCATCACATTCACTGACATCCCGTTGGTCAGAGAAAGGTCACATGGCCAAGTCCAATGTCAAGGGATAGGGAAATACATTCAGCATTTACATGGCAGAGTGTGTAAAGATATGGTTCTAACACAGGGAGGAAGTAAAGAATCAGAAACAATGATAAAATATGCTACAGAAGAAAACTTCCTTAATCTGATAAAAAGTAGGTATGAAAACTCTATAGCCAACATCATATCTAATGGTGAAAAGCTGGAAGTTGTCCTTTTGGGATTAGGAATATGAGAAGGTTTCTTACTATCATCACTTCTATGCAACATTGATTCTATGCAGTGAGTTAAGAAATTGTGAAAGGATATAAGAAATTGAAGGAAGAAAACTGTCACTATTTGCAGATGCTAGGATTCAGTATTAGAAAATCCAAAATCATCTACATGTAAACCTCAAAATTAGTAGGTGAAGTTAGCAAGGTCACTGGACATGAAATTTAATAAGCAAAAGTCAGTTGTTTTTCTCTATACCAGCAACAGTTAGAAAAAGTTTTCTAAAAGAATTCATTTACCAAAGCATTAAAAATATCAAGAACAAGGAATAAATCTTACCAAAGGTGTGTAAAGACCGCTAGATGAGAAATTGTAACTAAATGAAAAAGAGATTTACCATGTTCATAATTTGGAGATTTTGAAAAGATGTCAATTCTCCTCAAGCTGATTTATAAATTGAATACAATCCCAGTAAAAATCCTGATGAGCTTGTGTGTGTGTGTATGTGTTGCTTTTTTAACCTGAGAAGATACTTTTAAAATTTATTTAGAAATGCATATAATATGAAAATTCCAAGAATAACAATGAAACTTGAAGAAAAAAGAGCAATGTGGCGAAACCTGTTTTACTGGGTATTGAAAAATATTATAAACCTATAGTAATAAAGACAGCATGATATCAGCAGAGAAATAGACAGATAATGAAACAAAATAGAGAGCCCAGAAAAAGACACAAGAAATATATGTATGCTTGATATATGAGAGAGAGAGATGGCCCCAAGGATCAGTGGGAAAAGATGAACTTCATAATAAATGGTTCCAGGATAAATACCTGTATGAAAGTGCATTTAAATTGAACACTTACCTCATACCACATGCAAACATCAATTTCAGCTGGATAAAAGAGCTAGATATGAAAGGCAAACCTATAAAACTTTTAGAAGAAACTATAAGAGAATTACTTTTCAACCTTGGGCTACAGAAAGATTCTTTCTTTATGTATTTTTACTAAGATAAAATAATTTACCCTAAAAATCACTCTTTTAAAGTGTACAAGTCAGTGATTTTTAATCTATTTACAGTGTTGTGTGACCATCACTACTATCTAATTTTAGAATATTTTCAACTCCCACCCAGATAATCCCCTTTACCCATTGGCTATCGCTCCTTTTCTCTCCCACTTTCAGCCCCTGCCAACCAGTAATCTACTTTCTATTTCTTGGATTTGACTATTCTGGCCATCTCATTTAAAAAAGGCCATACAATATTTGGTCTTTTGTGACTGTCCTGTTTCACTTTGCATAATATTTTCAAGGTTCATCCACATTGTAGCATGTATCATTAATTCATTCCTTATTATGACTAAATAATATTCCATTGTATAAATATACCATATTTTGTTTGTTTATTCCTCAGTGGATGGAGATTTGGGTTGTTTCCACTTTTGGCAAATATCAATAATACTTAACGAACATTCATGTACAAGTTTTTGTGTGGTTCATTTCTCTCCTGTCTTCAATACCTAGCAACGGATTTGTGTCAAATGGTACCTCTATGTGTAACACTTGAAGGAACTTCCAAACTGTTTTCCAACGTGGCTGCACTATTTTACATTCCCACCAGCAATATATGAGGCTCTCACTTTCTTCACAAACCTGTCAACACTTGTTATTGTCTGTCTTTTTAAATTTTAGCCATGTTAGTGATTGTGAAGGGGTATCTCATTGTAGTTTTGATTTGCATTTTTCTAATGACTAATGATGTTGAGCATACTTTCATGTGCTTATTGGTCATTTGTATATCATTTTTGGACAAATGTCTTATTGAAATCCTTTGACCATATTTTTAATTGGATAGTCTTTTTATTGTTGAGTTGTAAGAGTCCTTTACGTATTCTGGATATAAGTTCCTTATCAACCATATAATTTGCAATATTTTCTCCCATTCTTTGAGTTGCCTTTCCACTTTCATGATGGTGTCCTTTGAAGTACAAAAGCTTTTAATTATGATGAAGCCTAATGAATCCTTTTTTTTCTTTTGTCACTTGTGCTTTTGATGTTGTATCTAAGAAACCATTGCCTCATCTAATGTCACAAAAATTTACTGTCACGTTTCTCTTGAGAATCTTATAGTTTTACCTCTTACACTTAGAGCTGTGGTCTATTTTGAGCTTATTTTTGTGTGTGGTTTGAGGTAGGAATTCAAATTCATTCTTTTGAATGCAGATATCTAGTTTCCCAGCACAACTTGTTAAAAAGAGTGTTCTTTCCCCCATTAATTGGTATTGGCACCCTTATTGAAAATAATTGACCATAAATGTAAGGATTTACCTCTGTACTCTCAATTCTATTCCAGTTATCTACATATCTATTTTTATGTCAATACCACACTGTTTCAATTGCTGTAGCTTTGTAGTAAGTTTTGAAATTGGGAAGTGTGAGGTCTCCAACTATGTTCTTCTTTTTCAAGATTGTTTGACTATTTGGGGTCACTTACAATTCCCTATTGATTTTAGGATAAGCTTGTCAATTATTGCTAAAAATGCAACTTAGATTTTGATAGGGATTGCATTGAATATGTAGATCATTTTAGAAAGTATTGCTATCTTAACAATATTAAATCTCTTTATCCATGAACAAGGAATGTCTTTCCATTTATTTATGTCATTTAATTCCTTTTAATAAAGTTTTGTGGTGGTACATATTGTCCTTCTTTTGTTAAATCTATTTCTAAGAATTTTTTTTTTGGTGCTATTGTGAGTGGAATTTTTTTCTTAATTTAATTTTCAGATTGCTCACTGGTAATGTTAGAAAAACAATTGTTTTTATACATTTATCTTGTATCCTGCAACCTTGCTAAATTCATTTATTAGTTCTATCAGTTTTTTAGTATATTTCTTAGGATTTTCTATACACAAGAGCATCTTATTTGAGTCAAATATACCCAAAAATTAGAGATCACGTTACTTCTTCCTTTCCAATCTGGATCTCTTTCATTTCTTTTTCTTGTCAAATTTCCCCGGCTGGAATCTCCTTTACAGAGTTGAACAGAAGTGTCAAGAAGAGACATCCTTATCTTATTCCTGGTCTCAGAAGAGAAAGCATTCAGCCTTTCACCACTAAGTATGATGTTAGCTACGGGTTTTTATAGATGCCTTTATCAGGTTGAGGACTTCTCCTTTTGTTCCTAGTTTATTGAGGATCTACAGAAAGATTCTTAAAGTAGAAGATTGATCCATTTAGCTACATTAAAATTGAAACTTCTGTTCATCAAAAGACATCATACAAAAAGAGTGAAAAAAGGAATCATGGAGTTGAAGATATTTGAAACACATATTAACTAAAAATTGACTATTTTTCAAAATATATAAGGAACTCATATAGTTCAACCAGAAAAAGGTCGACAGCTAACAGAAAAAATGAGCAAATGACTTGAACAGGTGCTTCACAACGAAAGAAACCCAAATAGCCAGTAACCCAATGAAAAGGTGCTGAACATTAGGAAAATTAAAATAAAAGTCATGATAAGATACCATGACTCACCCATCAAGCTGGGGAAGAATAAACATCTGACAACATTTAAAGTAGGCAACGATAGAAGCATTAGGAACTAATCTACTGGTAGGAGTGTATAAATTGTTATGACAATTTTAGAAAACTGTCATTATCTGGTAAAACTGAATGTATGCAAACAGCATGATCCAGCAATTCCACTCTTACACATATAAACCTTAAAGATCTGTTTGCTTATGTATGCCAAGATTCATGTTTAAAAATGCTCATAGCAATATTGCTCATAATCACCAACTTTTTGAAAGAATCCAGATGCCCACCATTAGTAGAATGGATATATAAAATGTTTTATGTTCTTCTAATGAAATACTGTTGAAATAGATTTGAATAAATTACAGATATGATATGTAGATAAACTTGCAAATGCATATCTAGGAAAAAGCAAATTATAAAATAGCAATTACATATAGTTCAAGAACTCGTGTATATTTTTTAAGGATACATACACAGATGGTAAAAAAAAAAAAAAGTAAACAAATGAAAAAAGGAGTACTAGAAAGTCAGAGTCATAGTTACTCTAAGATGCCTTAAGGTACTTTATAATATCCTGCCTTTTGTCAGAGATAGATGTGTGCAAAAATTAAAGTTTTTCGAAATGGGAATCTTACACTGAAACTCACCACAGAAAACACATCAAACCCAACTGTTCTGTTTGAAGTGGGGTATAGGAAGCCAGGATCATAGTTCACTAAAATCTTTCCCTTGGACATCCTTTCCCCCAACCCAGTAACACCTTCATGAAATCCTAGAACTCCAGGGCATCAACAGTTTGGAAAATACTGTGAAAGACTGTTGGGGCAAGAAAAAACCTTGGATTTTGTCTAACTTAAGCTTCTCATTTTACTAAGAAGGCTTTATGACATGCCCAAGGTCATCCAACTAGTTAGTGGCAGAGTTGGCTTAAAACCCAGATTTGATTTTTAGCAGTATGTTTGTTTTTATGGCTTAGTTTTTCAATGAATGTAGCATTGAGAATCACTCATCTGTAGCTTCAAACATGCCTTCCAGAATTTTTCTTATGGCAACTAGTTCTATCGGCAATGCGTTAGCAATAAACCAAAGCATAGCCTACAATTCATGGGGATGTATGTGTATATATATACATCTATACTATATATCATATATATACTAATAAATACATATTATAATGCATATTCATGTAGTATATATGTCCTAGAAAGATAAGGCCACTGTATGAAGTTGAAATCAGTGGGGTTACTTTAACCTCAACAAAAAAAGCCAGAAAGGGGAAGCATTTATTACAGGGTTGGTGCAGATCAGCTGGGTTTCTTCTCTACTGAGTCAAGTCAGAATAAAATGGGTTGAACAGAGCAGGATGAGACATTTAAATCATGATCTATCAGAAGAACTTCCTTGATTTATGAGTGCTAAATGTAGAAGGAAAATGTGTCACCTCTTTTAAAGAAAAGATTCTGAAATTCCGTTCTCTGATGGTCTGTAAAACAGAATAGATCGCTATGGATCTATTATCTATTTTAATAATTGGAAGGACTAAACACTTTCTTCAGAGGCATTTTATGTGTAGTAATATAAGATTCAGCCTGTTTTGGGGGTGTGGCCACAGGGCCAGCCTCACCCTACCGCCAGCCCTGTGTGACAGCCAAGGAGATGCACTGTCCATATCTGCCTTCAAGAAAGAACCTGCCAGTCAGCTGTGATTGGCAGCATTTGAGCCAAGGTCGCACTCTTCCTGGGGAATCTCTAGCCAAAGTCTCAGCACAACGGAAGTACCAGGGCACCATTTCTGACATTGTGGGATGCTTTTCTGGGTAAATTCTGTGCCACAGCACCCATTGAACTGGCCAAGGCTCCAGAGCTGCACTACAATCTGAAGCTCGTCCTACCTAATCTTTCCTTGCTTCCCCTTCTCCTTCTGTGGGTAGCAGACCTACTTCATGATCTAAGGTTTTCCTAGCTTATTCTTGCTCCTTCTTCCTTCTGTCTTTTGTGAGCATTACCCCCAATTCATATCTGGCACCTTGAATTCTGTCTTGGGATCCCAGAGAACCCAGCTGCCACAAAGGGGCAGAGAAGCTCTGGTCACTCCAGTCTGTGCTCTTTCCTTTCTGAAGGATCTCATAGTGTGCAGTTACAGAAATAACAAAGTTGTTTTATTCATCATAATATATGCAGTTTAGGAAGAAACAAAAAAAGTATTTTTAACCTACTGGTCTAGGAAAACTGAATATGCCCACAAAATAGTTTCTTCCCACAAAATTTTTGAAAGGGCTGCTTTTCACTCCACCCCATCCATACCTTCGCTCTTCTTTATGTGATTTAGAGAAAAAAGAAGAAATAAGAAGGGCAAGAGAACGTCTCTCACCCTCCATCACAGGCTGAGAAGAAGAAACAATAGGGAGGGGCAGGGTGGGGTGGTTCCCGGGGAGGCTGTTGAAGGAGACTTCATCAGGATTTGCTCCTGCTGACCTTCTGGCCCTGGCAGTCCTTTGCATCTGGTTGTCACTACCTGTCTAATTCCACCAGCATAGTTTATCCTTCTGAGATACCCCTTACCCTAGAGAAAAGGCAGAGAAGTCTCATTGCTGAGGTAATCAAGACTCATTGATGCCTTTTTTTTTCCTGAGGGCTGCGATCATCTCCCTCTTCATCCTAAACGCTGTCCTTGATGGTGGTTACTTTTGAGTTGGACTCACCCTCTGCGTGGCTTCGTCTTAACAAGCACGTTTCTGGTGACTGGGCTCTGTGTATGCTTGTCTGTTTCCTTGCCTCTCCACTCTTCCTGAGAATGTGCTTGTCCTTCTGGTCCACTGTTTTGGTAGCATTAGTATATGCCACAACCCAGCCTGTGGGACGATGTTGACAGGCAGCCTCTGAGGTTAGAACTGGACAGATGAATGGTCATTCACCTCTGTGTGCTTGCCTGAACAGTCATCAGGTTTGGATGAAGGCTGACAAATCATCTCCATTCACAAGATCCAATCCAACTCACTTCTTCCTTCCAATAACCCAGCTCTGGCTCTACTGATCTTACTCTGTCTTGAACATCAACAGTCTACTTTCTGCCCCACTCACTTACCTCTCTCTACCGTTTGACTTTTTTTTCACTTCCGTGCATAGGAAACCCTTGACGGTTAAGGTTGATGAACGTAGGAGCTGTGATTTTTGAATGCTCATGGCCTACTCAGCCATGGCTATTCTTAGTTCTACTTGCAGACATCTTGAACTCAGAATTAGCCCCAGTTGTGACTTTTCATCTGGTGCCATCAGAACCAACGGAAGAGAGCCCATGGAGAAAAACAATGCGACAGTGATATCTTATTTAGCTTGAGGAAAATACTTACAGAATTCTCCATTCCTGTGGATCTTTGGAACTCCCTAAACTCCTAGTCCTCACACACCACACATGAACGCATGTGTGCCTACGTGTGCAGACACACACACACACACACACACACACCACTTGGGCAGTCTTCTCTACTCTCAAAGCTCCCGAACTCACAGCTCTATGACTCATATTGTCTTGTCTCTCTTTCTATGTGAAATATAGTCACTTTTAAGGTGGTTATTTTTGTCTCGTTTCTTATGTATCTTTGCACCCAGGTACCTATCTTAACAGCAGAATCATGGCAGGCATCAAATAAGTCAAGGAGAAAGGAGTAGAGGGAGGGAAAATGAATCTAGGGTCCATTTAAGTTTAAGATCCGCCTAGATGACTGAACATGGATGGGCAAATCGTTTCTAAACCTCAGTTTTCTCATCTGTAAAAAGGGAATATAATAATGCCTTTAGAACATTTCTTTTCTAGTGAATCTAACTCTCTATAAAATCTAAAATTAGAATTGCTCTTAAATCGGAAAACAGTTTGTATTCACCCAAAACAAGCTAACCCTTCTACATTTTAAAAAAGTAAATATTAAATATCAATTTGTGCTGAAAGCAATTTAGTTTTAAAGGTTCATGCTGTGAGATTAATGTTCAACAATAAAATTTCAAGTAATTCTCACCCTTACCCTTCAACCACTTTTTTCAGCTGAAAATTTTTATTTATATAATAAATGTTTTCACTTATGCTCACCATGACAGCCTGAGTTTTCTCATCTATTTGTTCAGGTTGACTTAAAATACATCAAGATATTTTGTGAATGAAGCAATTGCACTGACATTATAAAATAAAATCCTCCAGAAAGAAATTGTTTAGACTTGTCTATGTGACCTATTTGTTGAATTCTCCCAGAAGGCTTTATGCTAGGAAGAATAATTTCTTCTCCCTATAGATTAAATCAAATATATATTGCCAACACACAGATACACTGAGCTGCCATCCAGTAGGCTGACTCACTTGAATTTATAGTTTTGAAAAAGACATTTGGAAAAACAAACTCAAGCTGTTAATCAGTGAGAACTAATCCCAGATTCAGAATCCAGTCCACGAATGGGGCTGAACCACTGTGGCCGTGAACATTCGATCAGGTAAATATTCCCCCAAAGGCTCTGAATGACAGTCTGATGGAAAAAAAGGGGGAATATTGGGCCTACAACATTGCTCACCAAATGTGGTGACTGAAGAGAACATGCTATTCCGTCTGGGACCCAGAATCTTTGGCAACTTTCAGAGCAGCTTCTGCCTTTGGTGGCAAAACAAAATTTGAGATTTTTTTTTCATTGTTTTTTGAAAGGGGATGAGTATAACCATTTTTTAACATTGGCTTCTTTGTGTTGCAGACAGTCTGTTAGCACACATTTTCAGATTCACTTCAAAAAGGAAACAAAATAGAAGTGTGGATGCATGTTAATTACCCAAAAACATGGCGCACCAGATGGCCACCAAGGTCTGCTTCTGTCTAGTAGGTAAATAATGCTTCCAAATCTTTTTGTCCCCTCTAAAAACCAAATTTTGAATTATTTTTCCTCCAAGAACTGTTAATGCAGGAAATAACCAAAGGCAACAGAAAAGCCCCATTTACAAGTGGACCATAGGGGATAAAGGCAAACATTTTTTCTCTCTTGCTAAATTCTGCAGAATTATTGGGTCCAGAAGTCAAGAAAAATTCTTATAATGCCAAAAATCATGGAGTCGGGCCTTCACTCACAGCGCAAACACCAGAGAAAACTGATTTATTTTTCCAAAGCATGCGTAGTATTTCTGGCCTTGTCTGTCTCTTTGATATAGGTGTGACAATTCTGACTTCAAAGTTCCCCTCACTAGGCTGTGTAATAAACCCTCTTGTATTACTCATGGAAGATTTTAAAATTCATTAAGTCAGTATTTACAGTCATGGTTTATTCGAAGAAAAACAAAATTTGCACTTTTAAAATGTCTTTCTGCTGACTTGGGTATACATAATAAATTTCGCATGATGCTTCATTTACTACATATCACTTCAAAATGCTCCAGGGGTCAAAGCATTCACCTCCATAATATGTCTGTAAACTTGAGGGGTGGGGCACTATACTCAAGATACTTGCCTTTGGTCCTTCACTCTCCGATGGTCCCTTTCCTTTTTTCTTCACCAAGTAGCTAAGTGGCTTTGCATTCATTGCTACAAATGAGGGATGTGAGAGCTGAGAGAGTAGAAATAACCTACAAGTCTTTGGTTTTTGTATTTTAAAAACTGAGAAGAAAGCTTCCCCACCCTAGGGAGGGAGTCCAGTGTCCTAGCACCCAGCTGTTAGAGGAGACATCAGACAAGATGGGACCATGCACTTAAGAACCACAGCCTCCCAGTGGGACTGTGGAGGATGGATAGTCAGGACCAGGCCAGAGCATGGACGTCGCAGCCACTTCTTGCACATTTAAGGACAAATGTCCCTCCTTCCCAAGCTTTAACATTACGTATGTTTCACACATTTACATACAACCCCAGGGAAAGGAGCAGGGAGGGGGGAAAGAGAGATCCTCAAATTGATGGAGATCTTTTCTACCCTTCCTGGCAGAATAAGATCTCAAAATAAAAATCAGGTTGAGTTTGAGGAAAATAAAACATTTATTTCGCATAAATGAGGTCATTTGTTGATTGAGAGCCATACCTGTGATGTTCATAAAGACGATCTCAAAGTCTGAGAGAAGAAGATTAGGGAGAACAGAGAGACATCTCCCAACTGAGCTTGGGACAGATGAAAATGAACAGATTAACAAGCCCCTTCAAGGACTTCTTGTGTTTAAGAGTATTAGCCACACTATCCATGAGTTTCCCATATGCCGAGAGCTTTGCCTGTGTTAACTTATCCACTCCTCCTAACAGCCTTATGAGAATGGCAGTACCGTTATCCCCAATTCACAGATTAGGCAAGTGATGTTCGTGGAAGTAAGTGATTTACCTAGGATTCAAAACTGGGCTAGTAGGAAGTTAAAGGTGCAAAAACAGTGACGTTAACTTCGGTGTTCTGAATGTGTAGAACTGATGCAGAGTAGGAGGAACTATTTAAAGCATCCTCCTCTTACTCCCTCAGCCTCTTTGGTTCAGAATCCAAGCAGAATTTGGAGCTCTGACTTGCCTTTCAGGATGCCATCTGAAACCACAAACTCATCATGACCCATGTGCTTCTTTCATTTCCCAGTCTCTCCATGGTGTGATTAGGGTTAATTGCTTTATTTCCCAATAAAACTAGCATTTGTTAGTGCCTTAAAGTAAAATGCTATGTGATTGAAAAACAAGGCATGGAATTAAACCCATCTCTCCCTTTGGAAGTTTTCTACTTATCCAAAATAAAGTGGTTTTCATATACGTATATAGTATAAAAAAAACTCATTTCTTTTTTATGAGATCAGACAATCATCATTTTTTCCAAAAATAAGGGGGAAAGTGTCCATTTTTATAAAAAAGAAAACTAGGAAGAGGGATGGTTGTCTATGGAATTATAGTTCAAGAAAAAAAATAATTTTTATTGAAGAAAATTAAAGGTTATACATTGGCCGGGACTATGAATAAAGAAAACAAAATTTTCTGCCTTTGTACATTTTTGTTTTCCTCTCTGACATCACTGATCTTTTTAATTTTATATAAATTGATTCCACTTTAAGTAGCACCCCCCTACAGACTGAGAATCTCATAAGAAATATGGATCCAACTTCCAGATGACCAACTGACTGGCCCAGTTTCCAGGACAGAAGCCAGATTTTATTTAAAATAAAGAACCAGATAGCATGTCAGCAAAGCTTGTTGCCTGATTATCCAAAGAGTCTGCTCAAGTCTCCAGTTTCATTTATCCAGGGCACCCTTTGTAGTTTTCCACTCACAAGATCTTGCGACAACATGCCATATCATTTACACCTTCTTCAGAATGTCAGCTCACCTTGCCCATGCTTACAGTTTTCCTGCCACCTTGGTGGCTGCCCCTTCGAAGTTTCCTTTGCTGATTCAGTCTCTTCTAATTGATCTTTAACAGTTAGAATTCCTCAAAGTTCAACCCTTGGCCCTCTTTTACCCAAAATTCTCTCTCCAGATGATTTCATCAACTCCCCTGGCTTTTGTTACTATCGGAAGGCAAGGACTAGTGCAGGTGCACCTCTAGACCGGATAGTCCAGAGTTCTCGGTCCCTGAGTCTACAAACAGCTAACATTTACTGCCTGTTCACCAAGTGCTATGCCAAGCACCTAGACATGCATGTTTTTAAATTTTATATTCTATATTTATTTTCATATTTTATTTTGTTTTTTTCTGTGTGCCTGTAATAACATATACATTCTTATAAAAATTTAATTGACAAAAAAAGATGAAGAGTCATCTCAGCCTGCTCTCTCTTCCCTTTCCTACAACGCCTCATTTCACGCCCACCAAGTATCTGCAGTTAGTTTGATGTGTATTCTCATTTGATCTTCACAACAGCTCAGTAGAGGTATTGTTATTGCTATCCCCATTTACGGATGGGGAAAGTGATGCATGAGAAGATTTAAAAACTTGTCCAAGTTCTCGTGGATGGTAAGTGGCAGAATGAGGACTACAAATTCAGGTTTGTTTCACTGTAGCACCTCTGCTCTTCCATTTATTTTCTGCCACTTCACCTGAGTGTTTCTCAGAGGCACCCCAAATTCAGCTGTTCAAACTTGAACTCACAGTATCCTACGCCCACTCACCAAGCCTGGTCCTTCTCTTGGGTCATAATGTCAGCTACTGACGCAACCAAATACTCATTTGTTCATTGGGAAAACTCAGGGTTGTTCTGAACACGACTCCTCTTTTATAATTCATATCTAATCGGTCACCAAACCTTTCTGATCTGATTCCTCAATCACTCTCGGATCTGGACGATTCTCTCTGTCACTACTGCCACCAGTACCTATTGATTAAATCTGCTTCCAGACTTGCCACCTTCCCAATCAACCTACACAAAATTGCCAAAAGGACCTTTAAGAAAAGCTCACATTGGAGCACGTCACTCCCCTCTTTAAGATCTCTGGTTTCCCATCGCTCTTAGAATAAAGTGAAATATCAGTGTGGTTTACAAGGCTCTCTTTAGCCCAGGCCCCACCCACTCCCCTGGCCTCCTGTTCCAGGTCTCTGTACTCCCGTCACACCGGTCTTCTCTCAGTTCCTCAAACAACTCACTCCCCTTTCAGCCACAAAGCCTTCGCACAAGCTGTTCCCTCTCTCTGGAGCTCTTTTTCTCTCTTTCTTAACCTACATTAACTGTGTTCAGGATGCAAGCCTTCAGTTACCCAGGAGGGCCCTTGCTGCCCCCCTAACTGTTTCTAGTTCCATTCCTCTATGCTCTCACATCATCCTATACTTTGCATTTATTACATTTATCATATAATTAATTCATTAGTTTAGTATGTTGCCCCTACTAGACAATAAGCTCCAGGTGGATGAGAACAGGGTCTCTCTCACTCACGCCTGTGCCTGGAACATAGCAGGCTCGTCATAACTTATGAAATGAAATTAAGTGTGACCTTGGCAAGTAGCCTACTTAACCGGCTCTCAGGTTTCTATTCCTGGAAAATAGGGGTGGTAGTCCTTACTTAGCGTCACATTACCTCTTTCAGGCAAGCTGGATTCACGCCCAGCAGGCCTGGCTTCTGGTAAGAGTATTCAGAGACAGTATAAATAGTTCAAGGAGTTAAGGATGTTCTCCAATGGATATCCCTGGGGAACAGAAATGGGGCACTTTAAATCTTGGCCTTCTCCCTTCCCTCTCCTCTCCAACCCAAGAGTCGTCAGAGGAAGTTTAAACATTTCAAAGCAAGATTACTGGAAAATCTTCTGCAAACTTGCTTCTCTGTGTATTTCCAAACAGAACGACTTTAATTGATTCAAGTTTGAAGGATTGGATTCTAATTTCAAAACAACTCCCCAAACAATTCACCACAGAACAGAACATTAGAATTATGGTAGGTATAATTAAAATGCCATTGCATTCTAATATTGTCTCGGCCTCCATTGCCGCCACCCACAATTGGTTTTCCGTACCAACAAAGAAACAGCTGTATGATCAGCGGGCTTCCATCTGTGAGCTTCCATCTGTGGTTTCTTTTGCACTTGCACCAAGCGGATCTGGAAAAGGAAAAAGCATTCTATTCTTGATTTTACTCTTTTCCATCATTTCATGTGTGCAAAAACAATAGTGGAAAGATCCTTTGGGATTTTCCCTGAAATTAGTACTTCCGTGAATTTCAAGGGTAGTTAACGATATTCCTTTGGTCCTCTGATTAATGTGATTGTCAAGAATTCAGAAGCAGTTGAGGAAGGGTGATGAACAGAAGGAGGACGATCTTAGCACATTACCTAGGAATGAACAGTAAATGTTCAGAGTAATGGCATTGTTATGACTGCGCCTCATTCAACCTAGAAAGCTAGAGAATCTGAAAAAATGAAATGATGAGGCACCTAGTACTTCAGAACAGTAGTTGGCAAACTTTTTCATTCCCAATTCTTCCTTCATTCCCCACCATCAAACTCCTGTCAAATATTCATAAAGCAGGCTCATTTCTTACTTGTCATTTCAGCAGACTGTCAAGCCTGAGTAATAGGAAATGTCCAAGAAGATGTAGTAATTCTGATCACTTAGCTATTGTTTTTATCATCTTTCTAGACGTTTGTTCTTTGCAGTAGCTTTTTGAGCCACTGCTGCCGTATGCTCCATATTTTTTAACATGCTTTTAAGGAATCAGCTGGCAATCTCTTACTCATCCTTCAAGACTCAATTCAAGTGTCACCTCTTCAGAAAGTCTTCCCTGATTTCTCCAAGAAGAGTTCAGTGCTTAAGTGGTCATTCTATTTTTCTCTTGTTGCATGTTTGTATCAATTACACCTCTGATTACAATACTATAACTTTCATTTACATGTCTAGATCCTTAATTCACTGACTCTAATGTTTCCTATTTTTGCCTATATCTCCTGACATTAAAATATGAATAAACGAATGAATGAATTTTTTTCTTGATTTTTATTAATTTCTCAATGGTACAGCAAAATGTACCAAACAAGTAAAATCTCTGTGAAATACCGTATGACATCTGTTATCCAGAATATTCTTTATAATCCATGGACAGGAAGAAGTTTTTTAAGAAATAAACTACAAAGATGCACTCAAATTCTCAGTTTAGCCCCTTGTTTCTACCTTCTCTCCAATCATATTTTTGCCATTTTTAAATAGAAAGAATGAGAAACCAGATCCAATTATGCAACTGTGGCAGCTTGCTTTACATTGCCAAACTTTAATTTCCCCAACTAAGACTTATAAGCTTGGCGTGAGGGTTTGATGGGGTAACACACAGTGCATGTAACAGCACTTATTAAATGTCTGATAAAGAGTGAGGGGGGAATAGCGCTTAACTGTCATTTTTATGAATATTAGGAGCTTATATTGCATTTTGATTTTCACCTATTCTCCCTATTTCCCTGCCTTACAAAGCTGTGAGTCATAAAGAAATGATCAAAAGACAGGAAATGAGGGGGAAAATATGAACTAAAAATGGCCTAAAACCATAAAATACATCTTTGAAGAGGAACAATATATTTTATTTATGTCAGAGCCACATGCAATCTATCTAAAGGAATTTTCACTACCCACATGTCATTCTTTTTTGATAACTAATGGTTTGACATAGCTTTTGGCTCAAAAAACTTATTGCCCTATAATGCAAGAGATGTGTTTACTGGGGACAGCTGCCACAAAGCGGCTCTGCAGATAAACTTTATTTAACTAGCTGCTTTCAGACATTAGCAAGCTGTCTTTTATGTATATACCTATAATTATATATGTATATGTATAAAGGATTATATACATCAAAGGCACAAAAATATTGGTTTCATAACTATAGTATTCTAGTTAAAATTCATAGAAAAAAGACCACAATATATCAAAGGGTAATGATATTTATATCTGCTTTTCAGTCAGTGACTCCAAATGGTCCTCTTTTTTTTCTTACAATAAAAAATAATAAACTGGATATCAATTAAATTCCATATTTTGAACTTAAAAAACAAACAAATTTATTCCTAAGATTTTCATCATGTCTACCTGGATCTCTCATTTGCCACCCAGGTAGGTACAATCAATCAGTCAATCAATCAACAAACACATACTGAGATCCTGGGAGATGCCAGGTTCTCTGCCGCTAGGTAAGGGTTGTTAGTTAAATGAAACACAGTCCCTGCTTTCAAGAAACTTATGCTCTAGTAGATAAGACAGGGTAATAAATTAAAATTGCCATACTCAGTAACAAATATTATTATAAAGTTAATGATATAGCTCTTGTGGAGCCCAGAGGAGATGGAGAATCAGGGAACGCTTCCTGAAAGAAGTGGCAAAAGCCGAATTTTAAAGCATACACAAGAGATGTTAGTCACAGAAGGAGGAAAGGGGCAACCAGGAGGAGCGACTGCATGCGCAAAGGCATGAAGGCCAACAGGAGAACGTGTCCACTGAGCTACAAGTAGATGGTGCTGACTGGGGTCATCTCGAGGCCATAGAGAAGGGACAAGGCTGGAAAATAGCTTAAGATCTGGAGGGGCCTTGTGTGTAAGGAACTTGTACTTTTTCACGAAAGCTATCGAGAGTCACTTATAAAGAATACATTGGAAAGTGACATAACCAGATTTGCATCACAGTAGATCATGCCAGCTGACTTAGAAAATGGACCATATGCAGAGATATATCAAACTTTGTCATCCATAGTCAATGCTCTTACATAGCACCCTGGTAGACTTAAGCACAGAAATGGAACGAAAGAATAGTTCACGCAACAAAAGAGACGTATACTGCATGCAATTCAGTGATATCTTCTACTCTGCTTCCTTGTTTAAAATTCTGGTCTTGGCCTACTACATTAATTTCACAGCCCTCTAATGGGATGTGACCCATGGTTTGAAAAAGCCTCGATAGGAGGTTATTGCAGTAATACAAGCAACAAGAGTTGTGGACCTCAGCTAAGGCAACATAACAAAAAGGATCTGGTAGCTGTTGCCGTATTATTTAAGCTCTATTTATTTCACTTGCTATAACCTAGTTAAGTAAACTAGACAGCGTTAGTGTATCTGAGATAATTATCCTCTGAGTGCTTGCCATGTTTCACACTGTGCAAAGAGCTTTACACATATGTTAACTCTCTGACTGCAACACTGCAGGATGGATATTGTTCTCTCCATTTTACAATGAGGAACACCAAAAGACCGGGGAAATTAGGTAGAATTGCCGAGGTCACAGAGATAGAAATTAGCACATAGGTGCACAGCCTATATACTTAGGACCAGTTAATTTATGTTAACTACTGTTAACTACTGTACTGAATGAATACATGCAGTACCTCCTGTTGATTATTTAGCTTATTTCCAGCATTTTGCTATTACAAATGATGCTATCATAGACATTGTTGGGCCTATAAATAATGCTATCATAGACATTTCAGAGTGAAACTCCCAGATCATAAGGTAGGATTATGTAATAGGTATATTTTATCCATATGAAGGAAGGATCCATAAATTTCATTTTATTGAGTGTTTTGAACATCATTAGTCACTGGAGTTTTCCCCTGGCCTTTTCTGGATCCGTGGAAATGATCACATGATTTCGTAACATAACTCTATTAGTATGATGGGTTTTTAATGTTTTTTCTAATATTAAATCATCTTTGGGGCCGGCCCAGTGGCACAGCGGTTAAGCGCACATGTTCTGCTTCGGTGGCCTGGGGTTCGCGGGTTCGGATCTTGGGTGCGGACATGGCACTGCTTGGCAAGCCATGCTATGGTAGGTGTCCCACATATAACGTAGAGGAAGATGGGCATGGATGTTAGCTCAGGGCCAGTCTTCTTCAGCGAAAACAGGAGGATTGGCAGCAGTTAGCTCAGGGCTAATCTTCCTAAAAAAATTAATGAAATCAAGAGCTGGTTCTTTGAAAAGATAAACAAAATTGACAAACCCTTAGCTAGACTCACCAAGAAAAAAAGAGAGAAGGCTCAAATAAATAAAATCAGTAATGAAAGAGGAGAGATTACAAGGGACGGCTCAGAAATACAAAAGATAATAAGAGAATACTATGAAAAGCTATACGCCAACAAATTGGATAATCTACAAGAAATGGATAAATTCTTAGAAACATACAACCTTCCAAAACTGGACCAAGAAGAAGTAGAAAATTTGAATAGACCGATCACCAGTAAGATCGAAACACTAATCAAAAACCTCCCAAAAAATAAAAGTCCGGGACAAGATGGCTTCTCTGGTGAATTCTACCAAACATTCAAAGAAGACTTAATACTTATCTTTCTCAAACTCTTCCAAAAAATTGAACAGGAGGGGAGGCTTCCTAACTCATTCTACAAAGCCAACATTATCCTGGTACCAAAACCAAACAAGGACAAAACAGAAAAAGAAAATTACAGACCAATATCACTGATGAACATTGATGCAAAAATCCTCAACAAAATACTAGCAAATAGAATACAGTAATCTATTAAAATGATCATACATCATGATCAAGTGGGTTTCATTCCAGGGATGCAGGGATGGTTCAACATCCAGAAATCTATCAACATGATACATCACATTAACAAAATGAAGAGTAAAAATCACATGATCATCTCAATAGATGCAGAGAAAGGATTTGACAAGATACAGCATCCATTTATGATAAAAACTCTAAATAAAATGGGTATAGAAGGAAAATATCTCAACATAATAAAGGTCATATATGACAAACCCACTGCAAATATCATTCTCAATGGAGAAAACTGAAAGCTATCACTCTAAGAACAGGAACCAGACAAGGATGCCCACTGTCACCAGTCTTATTTAACAAAGTATTGGAAGCCCTAGCCAGAGCAATCAGGCAAGAAAAAGAAATGAAAGTGATCCACATTGGAAAAGAAGAAGTGAAACTCTCACTCTTTGCAGATGACATGATTTTATATCTAGAAAACCCTAAAGAATCCACTAAAAAACTTTTAGAAACAATAAAGGAATACAGTCAAGTTGAGGGATACAAAATCGACGTACAAAAATCGGTTGTGTTTCTATACATTAAAAACGAAGTAACAGAAAGAGAAATGAAGAATACAATCCCATTTACAATTTCAACAAAAAGAATAAAATGCCTAGGAATAAACTTACCCAAAGAGGCGAAAGATCTGTACACCGAAAACTATAAAACATTGTTGAAAGAAATCAAAGAAGACACAAAGAAATGGAAAGACATTCCGTGCTCTTGGATTAGAAGAATTAACATCATTAAAATGTCCATACTTCCTAAAGCAATCTATAGATTCAACGCAATCCCTATCAAAGTTCCAACAACATTTTTCACAGAAATGGAACAAAGAATCCTAAAATTTACATGGAATAACAAAAGACCCCAAATAGCCAAAGGATTCCTGAGAAAAAAGAACAAAGCTGGAGGTATCACACTCCCTGATTTCAAAATATACTACAAAGCCATAGTAACCAAAACAGCATGGTACTGTCATGAAAACAGACACACAGATCAATGGAACAGAATTGAGAGCCTAGAAGTAAATCCACACATTTATGGGCAGCTAATATTTGACAAGGGAGCCAAGAGCATACGATGGAGAAAGGAGAGTCTCTTTAACAAATGGTGTTGGGAAAACTGGACAGCCACATGCAAAAGAATGAAAGTAGACCATTACCTTACACCAGGCACAAAAATCAACTCAAAATGGATCAAAGACTTGAATGTAAGACCCAAAACCATGAAACTTCTAGAAGAAAACATAGGCAGTACACTCTGTGACATCAGTGTGAGCAGCATATTTTCAAGTACCATGTCTGACTGGGCAAGGGAAACAAAAGAAAAAATGAACAAATGGGACTACATCAAACTAAAAAGCTTCTACACAGCAAAGGAAAACATCAACAAAACGAAAAGACAACCTAACAATTGGCTAATAGATAAGGGGTTAATATCCAAAATATACAATGAACTCATACAGCTCAACAACAAAAAAACCAACAATCCAATTACAAAATGGGTAAAGAATCTGAACAGAGATTTCTCCAAAGAAGATATACGGATGGACAAAAGGCATATGAAAAGATGCTCAACATCATTAGCTATCAGGGAAATGCAAATCAAAACTGCAATGAGGTATCGCCTCACTCCGGTCAGAATGGCTGTAATTAACAAGACAGGAAACAACAAATGTTGGAGAGGATGTGGAGAGAAGGGAACCCTCATACACTGCTGGTGGGAGTGCAAACTGGCACAGCTACTACGGAAAACACTATGGAGTATCCTCAGAAAATTAAGAATAGATTTACCATATGATCCAGCTATCCCACTGCTGGGTATTTATCCAAAGAACTTCAAAACGCAAAGGCATAAAGATACTTGCACCTCTATATTCATTGCAGCATTATACACAATAGCCAAGACTTGGAAGCAACCTAGGTGCCCATCAAGGGATGAATGGATAAAGAAGATGTGGTGTTTATACATGTTGGACTACTACTCAGCCATAAGAAATGATGAAATCCAGCCATTTGTGACAACATGGATGGACCTTGAGGGTATTATGCTGAATGAAGTAAGTCATGGGGAGAAAGTCAAATACCATATGATCTCACTCCTAAATAGAAGATAAAAACAACAACAAACAAACACATTGCATTGGAGATTAGATTGGTGGTTACCATAGGGGAAGGGGGGAGGCCAAAAGGGGTGATTAGGCTCACATGTGAAGGGATGGACTATAATTAGTTTTTGGGTGGTGAACATGATGTAATATACACAGAATTCAAAATATATTATGATGTACATCCAAAAGCTGTATAATTTTATAATCCAATTTACTGCAATTAAAAGAATAAATAAAAGTTGTTTGTGAAAGTTAAAAAAATAAAAAATAAAATAAAATTTTTCTATTTTCATGGTTATTTATATTTTGTCCTTCCTAATTTTGTATGTATGTGCTCTCTCCCTTTTTCCTTGATCAGGTTAGCTAGTGGCTTACGTATTTTTTTTCAAAAACACAGCTTCTGATTTTACACTATTTCTTTTTGCTAACTTGTTCATTTATGCCTTTATTTTAATTAATTCCTTGGTTCTGCTTATTGTGGTTTATTTTGTGTTTTAATGTTTAACTTTTTGAGTTGGGTTTTTTAATTATTTTCCATTTTTGAGTCTTATGGATATAGGATTTAATGGCATAAGTTTCCAGGTGTTAGAATGTTTTTAGGGTGGGGGGAGTTTTTCATTACTTTTTAGTTTTGTTGCATTATGGTAAGAAAATACTCCTGTAATATAGCTAGTACTTGGAATTTATGGATTTTCTGTAGCCTAAATTAGGGTCAATTTTTATGTATGTCCCTCATATAAAGGAAAGCATCAACAAAACGAAAAGACAACCTAACAATTGGCTAATAGATAAGGGGTTAATATCCAAAATATACAATGAACTCATACAGCTCAACAACAAAAAAACCAACAATCCAGTTACAAAATGGGCAAAGAATCTGAACAGAGATTTCTCCAAAGAAGATATACGGATGGACAACAGGCATATGAAAAGATGCTCAACATCATTAGCTACCAGGGAAATGCAAATCAAAACTGCAATGAGGTATCACCTCACTCCAGTCAGAATGGCTGTAATTAACAAGACAGGAAACAACAAATGTTGGAGAGGATGTGGAGAGAAGGGAAAAAATATTTTTTATATATATTTAAAATTAGGTAGCTATATGTAATCTATTTGATAAATAGAAAGATACATAAACATATATATATAAATACACACACGTGTATATTTGATGATGTTGTTTAGATTTTCTGTATCAGGGGTTAGTTAGCAAAGTAGAGGCTGGCCCAGCCTGTTTCTGTAAATGAAGTTTTATTGGAAAACAGCCATGTCTATTTATTTATATATTGTCTCTGTCTGCTTTTGCATTACAACATCAGAGTTGAGTATAGTCAGGCATCACTTAACGATGGGGATATGTTCTGAGAAATGCATCGTTAGGCAATTTCGTCATTGCATGGATATTATGGAGTATACTGAAGGGGAACAAAATTTGCCACCCCAAAATGTGACTCTGTAAGATGAGGATTATTTTAGGCTGATTATTTTTAAGAAACAAAAGCCTCAAAATTTTTCTTGTTACCTTCCGCTTAACTGCCTAAAAGAATTCAGATTAAAAAACTGTCTCAGGAAGGGAGCTATCACCCAAGCCTAACATGAACTAGGTGATAGACAGGGAGGGACCCAGAAAAGCCTGTTTGTTGGGCTTCTCTCTGTGGTCTTCTGTTTCTGTGTGGCCAAATACTTGTTTTCTAAACATTTACTCCTTTTCACCTATTCATAAATTGCCTTCTTTCACTTTGAAGTCCCTGACTCTCCCCACCCCCAACATCTTCTTTTGTCTTCAGTTGAGGATGGTATTTAAGGTGAGGGCCTCAGCCGTTTTGGCGAGTTACTCAGTTTTCCTGGGTTTCTCCCTTGTATACATGCTATTAAACTTTTTTTTTTTTTTCCTGTTAACCTGTCTCATGTCAATTTAATTCTTAGACCAGCCAGAAGAAGCGAGAAGGGTAGAGGAGAATTTCTTCCTCCACTACAGGACTTACAGAAACCTGGATGGTACAGCCTACCACCCACCTAGGTCAATAGGACCAATAGCAACACCAACATACGCGGCCTGTTGTTGACCAAAGCTCCGTTACGCAGCCCATGACTGTACTTGACACAACGATGGTATGGCCCACAAATCTAAAATATTTACTATCTGGCCCTTTAGAGAAAATATTTGCTGGCCTTGTTCTATATCATCACTAATTTTTAGTCTAATTCATCTGTTTTGGATTTTAAAAGTGTATTGACACTTTCTAATATTATCAAACTTTTGTCTATTTCCCATTCAATCTCCTGTAGTATGAAAGATGATTCTGTGAGTGCATAAATATAAATAATTGTTATGTTTTCATTGTGAATTTTAGCCTCTCGCTTTATAAAGTATCTTTATCTCTTTTTATTATTATTTTTTGTTTATATTCTGCCTTGTCAGATATCAATATTTTGACCACTGCTTTATTTGTATTGTTTAATATATCTTTGACAATTATTTTATTTTCAGCCATTTTGAATCTCTTTCCTTTGGGTGTGTCTCATATATAATGTAGCGTTGGATGCTGCTTTGTTCACCAATCAGAAAAAATTTTAGTATATCAATTAACTCCGTTTTATTTTTTGATATGATCAATATTTTGGCTTCAACTTTGTTGTATTATTTTCTGTTATATAATATACTTCTGAGCAATATTAAGAGAGAATACCCTCTTGGTTTTTTTCCCCTGCATCTCCTCCAGCATCTGGTTTGAAAGAATATTAATTAATTTCCAAATAATAACTATGAAATAATCAGTAAGCTTTGTCTGCTTTTTTTATGTTTTCTTTGTTCTCCCCTAATATTTTGATAATTGTAGTATGTCAACTTTTTTAGAGTAGGTAGCCATTACATGCTATATGTTCTCCTATATAACCACTATTTATAGTTGTACATGTAAATATACATTTAGTACTCATCATCAGTACTTATAGCAATTTTCCTTTATTCTTTGTTGTTTCCTGAAGCTCATTCTCTAGTCAATTCCTCAGAAAAAGTATTCTCTGAATTCTTACATGTTCATAACAGTTCATGTGTTTTATATCAGAAAGTCATTTTGGCTGGGTATAAAATGATTGCTCACACTTTCTTTTATTGAGTATCCTCAATAGGCTACTGTATTGTTTTCTGGCACAAAGCATTACAAGAAGAAGTTTTATGACATCGAATTTTCTTCCTTTGATGACTATCTTGGTCTTGTTTCCCGGTTTTCAATTTATTTTTATTTTTCTTTGAAGTCCAGTAATTTTACTATAATATGGCTTGCTGCTCTGTGTATATTTTAAATTGCATAATTCTATACCAAATTTCAAAGATACATGGTGAACTCTTTCAATAGGTAGTTTTGTCTTGTTTTCAATTTCAAAAACATTCTCTTGAATTATAGTTTTTAGTATTTATTCTTTTCCATTGTTCTGGTTTTCTTATTCAGCGATTCCTAATAAGAGGCATGTTGGGCCTTCTTTGCCTATCTTATTTATCTTTCACTTTTTCTTGAATTCTTTTCTCTCCCTGCATTTTTTGATTTTTGCTTACTATTTATCTTCAGTATTATTGGTTGTATTCATTTACTCTCATGTTTTCTCAAGTTTAGCCTTCACTTCTGAAGCAATTTTTTCCTTGATTACTAATTCTTTCCTGACCCATCATCTCATTTCTGAGTTCTTTTATTTATTCTGTTCTTTCATATCACCTATAACTTTCTTAATTTTTAGCTTTTTGAAATGTTAGATTATCAGGTTATACTTTGTCTTGTGGGCATGTCTTTCTGACTTCAGTTTTCTGTAGGGACATTACTATGCTTCTTATTCTCTTTTTTCTTTTTTCCCTTATAATTAACTTTACATGTAATCCAGTTTAGTTTTCCTTAACTTATAGGAGGGATAAATGGGTCATAATAGCTTTTCTAGAATCAGTTATCTAGAAGTCTGCCTTGTAGTTTTAAGAAAGTGTTAAAAAATATAACTTCTTACTTTCTGACACTCTCTTGGCTCTGTTTCCCTTCCAATTTTATATAAACCTTCTCTTTCTACTCCTATTGTCACTGTTTTGCCTAATTTACATTACCCTCCTGTCAATTTCTCATAGGTTTGTTTAGTTTTGAGAATGAAAAGTGCTGCTTTGGTCCTTTCAGATCTTACCATATCCTTTGCACTCATCCTCAAATTAGTGTGTGTAAAAATATTTTCCAATTTCAGCTGTTGTTCTCAAATTGGCCTATAGTATTTTCCAGGAAGTACCTGCTGATTATTTTGAAATACTCCCATCTTTTGCTTCTTTCAGCTTGTCCATCCACTGATTATACGGTGTCATGATTTCTCCTTACCTCCTCTAATCCATGGTTTTAGGAATACTTTGTCTCCTAGTTTTATTGTAGACAGTGTCCTTTTTCTCCCCAAAGTGACTATCCTAGTTGCTTGTTTGCAGCTGTAGAGAGACTCTAGAAGTTTCAAAAATTACACCACTTCCATAATTTCCCCCAAATCTTTATCTAACTTTTTAAGTGGTCTTAAAAGCCTTATCTACAATAACAGCCAACACTTGCAATTTTGAGGTTTTACCCTTCCCCTTCCTCAGAATTTATCACTAAATCTGCATTACAGTCTTTTTCCTCCTTTTTTTAAAAAACTAATCTTTCAGGTGACCTCTATAGAAATAAGTTCCAAGGGTACAACTCCTGTTTCTAAATATGTTTTTTAATTGTTATTCCCAGCTATTTCTTCCCATATCTTGGACTAAAGTCCTCCCAAATGGACCATGTCATCACTTCATATACTTATCATTCTAGTTTTATTCTTTTTCTTAGTTATTGGCTCCTAGAGATTTTTCCCACATATGTTTTGAAATTGTTTTAAAATATACATTTTATCCTGAATTTTTTCAATTTGTAATAAGCAGGGACCCTCAGAATCTCTCATGTCTCTGGAACCAGAGGATCAACTTATCTTTTTTAACATATATGTAGAATGTACTTAAACAGAAAATGAAATGTATGACCAAATGAGCATTCAGATTATTTTCAATTTATGGCTATGACTTACAGTGTTTTAATAACATTCTTGAGTACATTTGTATTTCCATAGAATACTTCTTCATTCTTCAATATGGAATTTCTCTGTGTATATTTCAAATTTTGGCATAAATTTTCAAAATGCTCTTCAAACAGACTGTAAGATCTAGATTCTTAGCACTGTTACTCTTTTGAGAGTTGGAAAGCCCAACAAGTATACAGTGCCCCCTGTTGTAGGATGGAAGTAAGTTGAAGGTCAACCTGTGAACAGGTCCAAGAGTTTCCTCAAAAATCAACTTGAAGGTCTTTCCAGTTCATGAGCAGACAACTGGTTACTTCCAAAATCCTAAATCACAAGGCAAGGCTACAATAATTTTAACCTGAAAGAATGTTTAGTTAATATTAGCAAACATAAACTCAGCCAGAGATAATAGCACCTCTCTTCCACTTTAACTTCCCCATCTTCTCTGTTCAGTGTATAGATTGTCTCCCTTGTTACCATGCTTTGAACCTGTTTTTTATTTACTATTTAGAAAATTCAAATTTTGAGAGAAAGAAAGTAAAATTAAAGCAAAATAATAAAGAAAAGTTAGAGGAGTAAGAGGATTAAATCATAAGACCAAGGAAAGATGAAAATAACTAGGAGGATAAAGCATTTCTAAAGGAAAAATAACATAAGGTAGCAAAAACAAAATTCAAGATAAAAGATAAAAACTAACAATATACTCCAAACACAAAACTACAAAGGAGAAAAGGATTACAACAGATGTTAATAAAAGCAAATAAAGAAAAACAAATTTAAAAGAGGAAAAAGTAAAGGGAAAAGTTCAAACGACAATAAAGCTTTAAGGTAATGTGAATAAAACAAATTAAAGGATAAAAAAATTTGAAATTGGAGAAGCACATAAACTAAAGTCAAAATTTTAAAGTGTTATATAGCCTATATCAAATCAAAGATACATGTTAAAATATTACTTAGTTTCTGAGAAATCCAACAGAGACTGCCTTCATACACAAGCAAACAGACACACGAAGTGAAAGAGGAGGAAATATGTTGACACCTCACTGAAAGAAGCTGTCCCGCAGCAGAGCACGGGGACAAGAGCCCTCAGGAGCTCTTTTTAATCCTTCCCATTCTACTGATACTCACTATGCTTTAAAACAGCCATCAGAGAAAATTAAGCTCTTGTTAGAGAAAGAGAACCCTCCTTCTCTGGCTTCAGCTAGTGGTAAAAAAGTGGTAGAAGTCCACTAATACTAAAACACTCATCCTCATCCTTCCCCTCTATTTTTTTTCAAATATACTGACTTTAAATCTCAGTTCACACTCTTAGGTAAATGAGAAATTAGGACTTTTTTGTCTATAACTCAACTGAATTTCTATTTTGAACTCCCATTATGTCAGATGACAGAAGGTAATTCTCACCAGTATTCTTTCTCCCCCTGTCCTCTTCAGCACTGAGTCTAAGTTCTACAGGGCTGACCAAGTATGAAGGCACGGTGGAGGAGGCGACATTCTTCTGATTCTTGAAGCCTTCTGTCTATGTGGGTATGTGTGGAAATATTCACTATCTTCTTGGGCACTCCGTTTGATCCCTGCAGTACTTTAGGCATACTCTTTGCTCTCTGCCTGGCTCTTTTAGGACTAGGTCATCTCTACTACTTCTGAAGAATCTCTATTCCAGGACACAGGACCATTCTGGTGCTTCTGGGCAGAAGTGGCAGTCTAGGATCTTATTGGAATGTCACCATAATATATTTCGAGCTCACTCTAGTGTCCGCCAAGTCTATCTGGTATCTTATTACCTTCGTGGGGCTGTCCAGGAAGCAGGGCCCCTCTGTCCAGGACAGAGTCTCTCTCTTTCTCAGCCCAAGGAAATCTTTCCTGTTTTCCAAAGAAAGCTCCACTCTCCTCAAATCCACACCACCTGTTTCCTTTAAATCTTGGGCCATTGGAAATTTCAATCCAAAAAGCATCGAGGAGACAATTAGCCCTGGCCAACTATCAAATTGAAAGATAGAGGGAAAAAAGGGAAATATTTGGAGAAAAAATTGCATAATAATTTCAGAAATATGTTTCTATCATGGAGTCCTTTCACTCTGTCTTACTCTTCCCCAAAATTTTTTAACTAAATTCAAAAGGTTGCTTTTTATTTTGATCTTTGGTTTTTCAGATGTTTAGAAATACCTTTTCCCTTTTAATTTATAGTAATATTTGTTTTGCATTAAAATATTAACAAGATCAGATTAACACAACATTTAATTATTAACCCCACCCCCCCACCTTGGGTAATTAAACATCCTCCTACCCTTTGGGAGATTCTGTGCTAAAATTTGGAAGTTGGCTTTTTCAGCTTAATTTAAAAAGAAAACATAAGCCTACAACTTTGATGAAAACGCGGTTTTCATTGTCTCCCTTTGATATTAAAATAATCTTAAATTTTAGAACTTTCTTTTCATCTTGAATTGAGACCAGCTTTAGAAAAATGGTGAGAGGAAGGAGGAGGGGGATCTTTTCCCTTAGTATCAAGCCTACAGATGTGGAATCAAAGCGTGTGTCTGTAAGACAATTTCCAACAATTTTATATTGTTTAGTTTATGTCGCTCTTTTTTCTCCCACATTTTATGGAGGGTAAAGAACTAGGTGTTACTCACTGACAGCCAATTCAGAGGCTTTTGTGTAAAAACTCCTTAGAAGAGCTGGACAAGGGGCTTGAAATACATCTTTTGATGTAGTTTCAGAGGGCTGTGGCAGCCCTACTTAAAAACTAAACGTACATAATTTGAAACCTTCATCCCATATATCATTCTTGACATATTTTTTTCACATTAACAATCCAGAACTCAAGTTCATGCAACGCTTTGTGACGATTCTAACTTAAACATTCAAAAAAATCATTAGAAAGAAATATAGTCTATGACATCCACTTTTGTTCAAGGAGAACGATACATAAACCACCCTAGTAGGAAGAATGTAAATATCTCATATTACTAGGTGATGCGGAAAATGAAAAAGAGAAAGTGGGCATTTGGATTTTTCTACGTCATCTTTTTTCTACAAATTGCTCCCAATTTCCTCAATTAAGTTTCACATATGAAATGGCTGCTACTTGCTTCACTAAAATGACTTCGTTAAATTTTCTGATGCCATTTCTTTAACACAAAATCTATACATTAAATGAAGGATTCTAATCATATGTTCTCATTGATAATAGCATAAAGGGCATGTCTATAATGGTTTCATAGAGAATGTAATCAAGTTAGCTAAACAAGGAAAAAAATTGTAAAGTCTGAAGAAAGCACCAAAAATAGAAAAAAACAAAAAAAGAGGAAGTAAAAGAAAAAAATAAATAACGATGCTTCCGAAAATCTACAGTGCATGTTTTTGGCTATATGCTTCCCAAAGTGGCTTAAAATATGTCCATTCCAATCAGGAATAGCCAATTATGTAAATCTGTACTCTTAACATAGAATGCTAACTGGGGCCGTGAGAAAGAATGAGCAGATGGAGAGACCCTTGGGAGAGCTGGTGTAAATAAAAACTCCTGAGGGAGAAAGGATCTTTTTACTCAAGGGAAAAATCCAAGCTTTTTCCTGAAACAATTTCCTCTTTGTTCACTTAGCTATTTTAATAAAGAGTGCAATACAAATGTGCAATAGTGAGTTGGGTCCATCAGGATACTCAACCTTCCAAAACAATGTCCAACTCTCTGTTAATAATTCAGTATGGTTGATCATTTTGGAGAAAAGAAGATTCCCCTTTCAGAGAGCCATTTTTTGCCAGCTACATTCATCTCCTAATTCAGAGTTCAAACTCACTTCAAAGCTAGTAGGCCAGAGATGTCAGCCACTTTCTCACAGGGCTTCCAACCACAGAAGTTGGTGGTAACACAGCGATACTCATTTGGACATGACCATGATGGTGGCAGTGAATCTCATTGCTAATATTCACAGTATCATCCTCTGTGGTGTGGGAGGAAGAAGAGGTGGGTGGGATTTTACTTTACATGTTGTTTTTTCATGGACAGCTTTCATCCTGTAGTCTTTTTTCCCCCTTGCCTTCTCTCTGCCCTTTCCGTCTTTACCCCGTACAACCTCTCCAATACCTCCTCATCTTGCCTCTCATGAACTAAAGTAAATAAGCTGGTGGGTATTCTTCCCTACATTTCTACCTAGTCTTTGAGACTATTGAAGGGAGGACTTGCCTTATCAGAAATGCAAACATTTTAGAAAGCTACTGCCAGCCAAAGACCATGGTTTTGGCATAGGAATAGACAAATAAGTTAGCAGAATAAAAGAGAGTGAAAAGAAATAAATCCTAATATAAACTGGAGTTTATTATATGACCAAGGTGATATTTCAATCAGTGGGAAGAGGTAATTTATTCCATAAATGGAGCTTGAACAACTGGTTATCCATCTGGAGGAAAATTATGTTGGAACCTTAATTCACATTAAATGCAAAAAGAAATTCCAGATGAATTAAAGATCTATGTGTAAAAATTAAAACAATAAAAACCTTTCAAAAATGCTTTATTTAGAATCCTAGAGGCAGAGGAGACTCTTACTAATTCTAGAACCTGGATCCACAAAAGACAAAGCATTGATAGATTTAAATATTTAAAATTAAAAATTTTGTTTGAAAAAGGGAACACATTGGGAAAAATATTTACAACACATATAAAAGTTAAATGGTTAATATCGTTAATATACAAATAGCTCTTATGAATTAACAACAAAAAGGCAAACAACCCAATAGATATTGGGGTAATAGATGTAAATAGTCAACTGAAAGCAGAAAACCAAAAAGCATTCAGCCCTGCTGAAGCAACAGCAAGATAATTTATATCCATCAGATAATTTATATCCATGAGGTGGCCAAAAATAAAGAAGGAATAATACCTATTTTGGGCAGGGATTCAGAAAAAATTCTACTGTATTGCTTGTGGAAATGTAAACTGTTAGAGTCTTTTTTGGAAAGCAATCTGCAATATTTAAGTTTAAAATACATATACCATAATCTGTATAATTCTACCCCCGTGAATTTATTCTATAGAAATAATAGTACAAATATAGAAAAGAATATATTTATGAAGCATTTAAACGAAGAATTATTTTAGTGAAAAAAAAGAAAGAAAGGGAATGTTAATCAAAAGAGGTATTCTTGAATAAATGTCATTACATTCATAAAATGTATTTGGCGGCATTAAAAAGAATGCATTAGATACATGCCAATCAATTTAGACGGATTTTTCCACTGTATGGTTCAGTAAGGAAATCAACATTTAGAGAAACTTATGTGATATGACCCTTTCTTTAATGAGAAAAAATAATACTCTGTGGATGACTACATCTTTTTTTTTAAATAATACCTTTATTGACATAATTTACCTTTTCAAAGTAGACAATTCGGCATGTCATTTATTTTTATATTCGTTTTAAACTTTCATGGAAAACTACCAAAACTAGAGCCCAGAAAGCCCCTGTAACAAAGCAGAGAGAAACATGGAAGCATCAGGAGCACAGGTACAGCGAAAGACGGAAAAAACACATGTGGTTGCTGGGGCCTTGTATAAGCATTCTTGGCAAAGAAGGTCAAAGGGCAGGAGAGTCAAAATATATTTCACCTGGAGCTTCTTGTTGTTTAACTTCAATGAAACTCTCCTCTTTCCTGATTATTTCCCCACTACAGGAGCAGACGATATTAGAAGACCAGGGCTAAGAATTTGATTGACGCCTCATTCTAGAAATATTTTCTACCTTCTGGCATTCTCTCTTTTCACCTGTAGTTCTACCAGGAGGATGCATGCATTAAAGGTGAGAACAGGTGACAGGGCCATGTCGCACAGTTCCAGGGAGCCCCAATCTCATCCCCCTGGAGGTGTGCAGTGTGGCAGTCCTGGCCACATGAGGCTGAAATATTGAAAACACTTCAGTAAATAATAAACTGATGATTTTTACTTTCTCCCTTAACGCATATTGCATTGCAGTTTCTCATCCTGGAAGTCAAACTATGAGAATATTGCCCTATGGCCTCAGAGGCTGGAATTTCCCTTCTTAGGGAGATTTTAGGCTTTAAAAACCAGGCTTTGTGGAAAGAGAAGTTTGTTAAATTCCTCTTTCTACTTCGGTAGCATGTCAAGAGCATCCTGGAGGGCCCAGCTAATCAACTTCTGTAGTGTAGAGATGATATCCTAAGTACCCTTGTTTAAGGCTTAGCTGGAGTAGACAGGAAGAAGGGCATTGAGGCAAGTCCTGTTCCTTTCTCTCTCGCCTGAGGAAAATAAAGGGAAACCTAGGTGGGAAAAGCAGCAACTGGACATGTTGTTTCCTAACTGCCCCTTGCTGGGATTTGTTCCCAAGGGTGGAGGCATGAGAGGGAACAGAGAAGTGAAGGTGCTGCCTCTGAGGTTGCCAGATGCCCACCTGAGCTGGACCCCCACAAGGTAGGGCGTCACAGTCAGGTAACAGAGGAACCCCGAGCTTTGCTTAGAGCTGACCTTAACCCCCCAGGTGTCCCCAGTTTAAGGTGAGAGAGAGCAGCCTGCAGGGACCTCACCAGGGCAAGGCTAGGATACCATGCAAAGGCAGGGGGATGTTGAGGCATGAGGGTGAGCTCCTTAGCCAGTGAGAGCTATGGGAGGCCAAATTGGCAAGGAGAAGGTGGCTGAGGCTCCATGGGCACATGCTAAGCCAAAAGAAGCCGCCTGCTTCCCAGATGCAGAAATGGGGCCAGTGAGGTCAACACCATCCAGGGAGCCAAGGAACAGTGCCTAGGAACAGTGCCTAGGAGAGGCCAAGGGCCCATTTCCTCCTCACAATTCACAGGACCAGAGGCCATTGAAAGGAAAGAAACGGAGGAGAAAGAGACTTTCAAAAGACTGAGCATTTTTATTTAAGAGACTGTTCCACCTGAAAGGGAGTGGTCAGGATAAAAGTAAAACATTAAACGCATTGAGCATTGTTAATTTTTGTTTTCCTACTAAACAGTCAGTGAAGGAAGGGGGAAATGCCAGCTAAATCACAAACAAAAGTAGTTCATTTTCTTTGCAAAACCAAGTGGCGGTACAGGTTAAAGGCTCACCTCTGGTGCTCCGTTGGAGCCTGTGCTGTTCACAGAAATGCTCCCTCTGGGCCCCAGGAAAACCTCTGCATGGGAAGCTCTGCCCCCTGGCCTGTTTCTGGATTGCCAGGGGTATGTGAGAGAAGCAACTCCTGGGCTCACAAGAACTCCTCTAAGCAGTTAGAAAACCAAAAGAATACAATGCTTACTGTCGCCAAAATGTGTATTGCTCTTAGCCCCCTTCCCAGAGATACTGAGGTACTGAAGAAGATACTTCTAAAAAATTACATTATCAACAAGTAATGTGCTGCGCAGCTTTAACTCTTCTCTCGTCCCTATACTTTGCTGTTTCTAGCCTGTTTCCACTTCTCCTCTGTTAGGCTTTGGGTCTTGCCTAAACCAAGATGTTCTGATTTTTTTTTTTTCCTGTTCTTTTCAAACCACAGTAACTTACACAGGAGCCAAACCCCTTAACAAAAGACTAATTTATGACAGAGCAACTAGCGTTTTAAACAAAATCATTTGGGGAAGGAGAGGAGAGAAGCCAGGAGGTCAGAAGTTGATTTCTGAGTTGGGTCTGCTGGCACTTCCCCCAAGGCTGGCCGGGTGGGATTGTCGCCTTACCCCAAGGGCCCCTGCCAAGCAAGGCCGGGAATGACGCTGCCTGGATCCCATTCACCCCGCCATGGCCACGGTCTCAGCAGGGCCCGCAGAGCAGTGAGGCTCTCTGTTCTAAGGACACTGGCCCTGCTGAAGGGCTCGTTTTTCACCGGTGGGAGAGTTATGGAAATATAAGAGGTTCCGTTGCCTCAGTGAAGAGAGGCCATGTTGCTTGTAAAGTGATCCTTAAGCGCATCGTGAGGTTCCATTGAAGGCAAAACAGCCCACCAACAAAAGTTCTAAGCGGTGCTTAGCAAGGCAAGGCTCAATCAGCACAATACAAAAGGACGACTCGTTGAAGATTTCCAACACACATGCTCAGAGTCTCCACGCCACTCGCAAATCACATGCAGGAGCTGTGGATCATAACGCCAAATTCTACTCCAAAGTTACCTTATCAGCTAGTCAGGTTCAAGGCCAAGATGTCTGACCAAGGTGCAAATAACTGAGAGTTGGCATGCAACCTTGGAGAGCGGGACAAAAAGAAAGCAAGCTGGGAAGAGCCTGTGGGGTGGGATTTCCAGATCTATGTGGTGGGTGTCACTGGAGGCAAAGGTTGAGCCAGGACTGACAAAAATCCTATTTCTCCTTTTTCTATTCTGGAGAAAGTTTCAGATTCTCTGCAGAAAATGAGACAACTAAAGAAAATGCTGCCAGGAAGACTGGCGGTGAGAATAGGGATGATAGTGTCTGGACTCTCACTTGGGGGAGAAGGGTTGGGTTGGACATCTTAAGGTATAGAGGGCTGCCGCTGTGTGGGAGAACCCAAGTCCTTGAGATGACCTGTCCTCCTCCTGCCTTTTGGGGTCACTGACCAGAGAGAGCTGCCCATGTCGGAATGCACACTGTCACTGCTGGTGCTGTTTTCAGAGAATCATGCCACACTGTCTCCAGGATCCCGTGGGCCAATGGTAAGCCAGAGATCTACGAGCTTGGGGAGCTCCTGCCATCTACAAATGGGCCTCCTTGGGGATTAAGTAGGCTGGCAAAGAGTGAACATGCTCGTGAAAACTTCTGTGGGCTGGTAAAATGGGGTTTACTTGGCAAGGCTACACTGCATATAAATCAACGACAGAAGCGTCACACCAGTCAACTCAATGCTTCCAGGAGAATTTCCCAAATGGTTGATTAACAGAACATATTTTCATTTCAAGACCCAGCTTTCTCTTGGAAGACTATGAAGTATACCAACAATCATAAAAAATTCCCCATATCACATATGGCATTCATTATGGCTGTAACCATATAACATCTAATAACTTTTCTTCCAGTTAAAGAAAATTATTTTAATCCGCTCATTTTCCATCTACTATCTTTTCGGTTTCAGTAGAGAAAAAGAAGCAAAAGTGGAAAACAAATTATTTTCATTTTAAGAGAATTAATATAGCTGGGAAACTTTGCCCTGCTAGACCAGTAATGAGAGGCCCTGCCTCGCTCCAACAGTGGATACTGTTTCAAACATTATAGCATTTTGCTGATGAACATGCCCCACTGAATTCCTAACCATTAATTTTCTAAATTGTACTTTTTAAACTTGACAAAACTTGTTTGGTTACTAAATTATATCCTCTTCTGAATTTCTTCCTTCTGAAAATTTTTTTCCTTAAAGGGGTATTATCCTTGCTTTGCACAACTTTCTTAACAGTTAGATGTTCTCAATGTACCTCACATCCTCACTTGTTAATTTTCACATCTGAATGATGGATGGTAAAGGCCAGTTTCACAATTAGAAGGTGTGGCCTTAAGAACAATTTACTGGAGAAGGAAAGGGAACACGATGTCAGAGTAGGTCTGACCCGGGCTCTCCATCAGGTCTGAGGCTTCCACTCTTGATTTTTCTTAGAAATGGTCAGATCAGATACAAACTCAAGGACCCCGCTTCCTGAGACTTAATTTTTCATGCCCAGCAGACAGAGAGGACCTCACAACGTGGGACTTGTTGCACCCAAATCCTTGGTCTCTACAGAAATCCCAACAGAGAAACCACCTTCCAGGACCGGAAAGGAAATGAATATTTTTTAAATATAGAACTATATAACCAAGATTTACTAGGATACATGTCATTTTTATTATCATATCCTGGCTGGATGCCCTCATCCCAATGTGCATTCCATATTGAGGTTTTGGTTGCTAGTGAGAAGACCACAACTTTGGAAGGGAAAAGCCTGCCTTCTTTCATGAAAGTATGAGAGGGGAACAAAGTAAAGAATGATAAACAGCAGTAAGATGTCTCAAAATATATCTGTTAATACAGATCTTATTAATATTTAAGACTGATCTTTAATATTGAGCTTCAGAGTTTTTACCTATCTTTTATTACGAAAAATTCTAATGCCATAAGGAACATAATCACTTAACTCTTTGCTTCTTTCTAGTCTACTAATAGCTTTTGCTGAAAACCAGTAGGTTCCAAACTTTCATGACCCCCACAGTCATCTTGCCCATAGGATTCTTAACCTGAGGTTCACTTGGACGAGAAAAAGAAATTGGTAGTGGTATCTGTGACTTTGTCAGCACTATAAATTGCAGATATGTTTATATCATGTTATAGCTGGACATATGGATGAATTATTTATGCTCATCACTGTGTTGAAATCCAGTAATTTTTACACAAACTCACTGGTAGATATTGCTTTTAGTGGATTTATAAAGAAACAAATTTCTTACAATACTACAAATTAAAAATATATTTTGATAACTACATGTCAAAATAATCCCACGTATTTTACTTTATGCATTAAATTTTTTTCTGAAAAATAAAGTAACATTATTCTGAGAAATAATCCGCAGGCACTGCCAGACTGCTGATGGAGACTGTGGCACACAGACACAAGCTACAAAACTGCATCCCAAGCCTACATGATTGGTGGCAGCCCAGGTGAAATATGGAGCAGAGTTCAAAGGAACTAAAGAGAAGAGCGCCATGCTTAGTAATCAATGATGGCCGTGTGTGTGGGGAGGGGGAAATACAAGAATGTGCACATGGATTTGCTATTCCCAACTCTAACACCTTCGAGCCATATTTATATCTTTGTTGGGGGGGAACACTGAGCTGCAGCATGGTTCAATCATCGTTAGAAAATGCTGATTCCTTTTGAGTCCGCTATTGCTGAACGTTATATTGGCAAAATTCATGCAGCTAATTCCTTTGTAAGGTTAGTTTTAAAACCCTACAAAGTGCTTCTTCGTTTTAAGGCCAATCTAGAAATGACAGCCTGAAACAAACAATTTCCCTTCTTCCATAGAAATGTTAATTATTTTTTAAAAGGATCTCACTTAAGGCCTTATATTGAGACTACCTTGTTCTTGGATCGGCTCCTTCCAGCGTCGTCACACACTTTTGCAGCTTTGTGCTGCCAGTGACTGTAGTTTCTTAGTCATTTCAAATCCCTTCTCATAAAGTTCATTTCAAAATCCCTCTAGTGGAGAAGTCTCCTATTAAATCACTCCCGCAGCAGATTGAGTGTCGGCCATGTGGTCTGGAATGGAGTACTGAGCATTCCCAAGGAGTGGCTAAGGAGAATGCAGGTAATTGATGTAATTAGTGGTACTTGTACGTTGAAAGCATTTTACTGCATTTCCTGACCCAGCAGAGGCCCTTTTTCTGATTAAAATAATAATAATAATAAAATTGAGAATTTAAAGACGTAATGTATAGAAAAATGTAGAGGTACAGGTTACAGAGTGGTCCTCACTAGAAGAGATTGTCAGGAATTGGGAGGTGGGTCTTCTAGAAACTTGAGGCCCAAAGAGAAATTCCTTGTGAAATTTATAGCAGTAACTTTCTCCTTGTCCTTCACTGTTCTTTTCTACCTACGTGCTCCTTCCCTGCTCCTCTCTCCACTATTTTCTCCTCTAAATTACCAAAACTTCTCTCTCTTCTTCTCTTGTCTATTTTTCATTCTCTTCTCTCCCTTTCTTCCTGCTATCTTCTAGCTCTTTCCCTTATCTTTTCTTTTGTTCTTTTCTCCTTTAATTTCCATTTTTCCTTCCCATTCCTGAAGCCCTATGAGGAAATCCATCTTTATAAAGAAATTAGAGTGTCAAAGGACCCCTCAGGTGGAGGTATTTCATGCTATAGCATTTCCCATTCTCTTACGTTCACACTACCTATGTCTTTATATTTGAAGTGTGTCTCTTGTTAATAGTATATATTTGGGTCATGCATGTGTGAGTGTGTGTGTGTTTTAAGCCATTCTAATAATCTCTTTTAATTTGAATGTTTAGACCATTCATATCAAATGTAATTGTTGATAAAGTTGGGATTAACTCTACCATTTTGCTATTCGGTTTCTAATTGTCTAATCTGTTCTTTGATCTTTTATTCTTCTCTTCCTTACTCCTTTCGAATTAAGCAAATATTTTTTATTATTCATTGTTTTTCTTCAATTGGTTTTTTAGTTATATCTTTTTATATTATTTTTAATGATTACACGGGAGGTTAAAATATGCACCCACAACTTATTATAGTTTACCTTGAATATTTTACAATATCACAAACATTGTTTTTACCACCCCCTCTGCCTTCTGCTATCATTGTCATATATTTTACTTCTACATATACTACAAACCCCACAATGCATTGTTACTTTGTTGTCTTTTTTTTAAACCAACTTTTATGTTCACCCTCGTATATATCCTTTCTGGTGTTCTTCCTTTCTTGTTAACACAGTTTCAAAATACACAAAGCAAAACCTGATAGAATTGCAAGGATCAATAGATAGATCCACAATATCTCTCTTCTCAGTAAATGATCAAACAAGTAGACAGAAAATCAGTAAGGATATAGAAGACAACGCTATCGACCTGATAAATACTTACGGAACACTCCATTCAACATCAGCAAATACACAGTCTTTTCAAGTGGACACAACACATTTAATAATATACACATTATTTTGTGCCACAAAACAAAACAATTTGAAATAAATTTAAAAGACTTCAAGGTGTACATAATATGTTTTTTGACTACTAAGGAGTTGAATTAGAAATCAGTAACAGAAAGCTATCCAAAATATCCAAATATGTATCAACTAAATAACACATTTCTAAATAACCCATGGGACAAAAACGAAATCAACAAGGAAACTAGAAAGTATAGTGAACCGATAAAAAAGGGAGTATATTGAATTCAAAGTTAGCAGAGAAAGTAAATAATATAGATTACAGCAGAAATCAATGAAATAGAAGAAAAATGCAATAGATAATACAAATGAGCCCCAAAGCTGATTCTTTAAGAAAATCAATAAAACTGCTAAACCTCTAGACAACTAATCAAGAAAAAAATAAGAGAAAAGATAGAAATTGCCGACATCAGGAATGAGAAAGTTGACATCATTACAGATTCTACAGACATTAAAAGAATAATAAGGGACTATTATGAAAAACTTTACACCAAGAAATTTGACAATTATATGAAATGATCAAATTCCCTGAAAGACACTAAATATCAAGGCGTGCTCAAAAAGAGAGAACATCAATAACTCTATATCAATTACAGAAATTGAGTTTTTAGTTAGGAACCTTTCCAGAAAGCAAAGTCGGGGCTCATATGTCTTCACTGGTGAATTCTACCAAACACTTAAGGAATAAAAAACATCAGTTCTTCACAAACTCTTCCAGAAAACTGAAGAGGAGGAAATAATTCCAAACTCATTCTTTTAAGCCAGTGTTACTTGATATCAAAACAAGATAGACATTACAGAAAAGAAAACTACAGATCAATGTCTCTAATGAACATAGTTACAAAAGTTCTTAGCAAAATTCTAGCTAACTGAATCTGATGATACATAAAAAGGATAATACGTAATGACCAAGAGGGTTGATTCTAGGAACGCAAAGTTAGTTAACATTCAAAAATCGAGCAGTTAAACATCCAGTTATGAAATAAATGTCATGGGGATGTTATGCACAGCATGGCGACTGTAGTTAATAATACTGTATTGCATATTTGAAAGTTGCTAAGAAAGTAGATCTTAAAAGTCCTCATCACAAGAAAAAAAATCTTTTAACTATGTATACTGATGAGTGTTAACTAGATTCATAGTGTTATCATTTTCAATATATAGAAATATCAAATTATTATATTATACACCTGAAACTAATATAACGTTATATGCCAATTATATGTCAATAAAAAAATCAAGAAAGCTAGTTTATTGTGACGGAAAATCAGAGTCTGGTCCCCTTTGAAAGTGAGGAGATGCCTGAGTAGAAGCACAAGGAATGATTCTGGGAGAGGCTGGGAACGTGTATATTGTGATCTAGGTAATGAACACAAAAATGCATGGACAAAAGGGAAGGAATGATTTCATAAGACAATCAACACTAAAAAATAAATGAGTGTTATTCACATGTGAAAAACAATAACAAAAATCTTCTGGCCCTTTTCAGAGAGCAAAAATTAAAATAACAACAACAATAAATTTTTGTATTTGATGTCTTAAAAATGTAAACCTCTATATAGACAAAAATACCCTGAACAGCTAAAAAGGCAAATGATACACTGGTTTTAAAAATTGCAAGATACCCTTAAGATACAATGATTTTCCAAAAATAAGTATAAACATGAACGTAATAATAGAAAAATAGACATCAGCTATGGCCAGAAAATCCCCAAAATAAAAAGTACAAATTGTAGACCAACCTATAAAAATTATGTGTATAAAAAAAGAAATGAATTTCAAAACATTGTCATCATTTTTAGCTTAGCAAAATGCTAAAGATTTTTAAAAGATAATAGTATATTTAAGAGTGAAGGAATGAAGTGCTCTCACACATTGTTGGTGAGAGAATAAACTGTACAACTTTCTGGATAATAACTTGCAAAAGCCTTAAAAAGATGTACTCATTTTAATACACAAATCTTTTTTGTAAGAATTTATCCAAGAAAAAATAAATATATGCACCAATATTTACTATAGTGAACTTATTGAGTGAAAAAGTTACCAAAGCAATGTATGCAGAAAATTCCACTTTCAGAAAAATGCATTTATATGCATATAAAAATATCTGAAGAAAACAAACTAAAATAAAGATAGTATCTGGGATAAGGGGGTCTTATGGGTAAGTTATCAATTTCTTCAATTTTTTTCTCTTTGTATGTTTTAATTTTAAAAAACCGTTTGATTTCTTTAAAATTCTACAATATGGCCTTTAATTTACATTTCTGAAAATTATAAACACATTTAAATGAGCATATATATATATAGAAAATGACTATGAAGAAAATTATCACAATATTTACTGCAATAAGAGCCTTTGAGATATTAAATTTTTTCTGTAATATCTTTTGTTTTTCCGTCCTACAATGAGCATGTACTTCTTTCTGTTATAAAAGTGAACAGTTAATTTTTATAAATAAATGAGGAATTTTGTGAAGTACTAGTAGAAAATGTTGTTCGTAAACATGCATTTCAGTTAGGCAAAGCAAGAGAGTCCACCATGGAAAATGGTAACTAAAATAGTTCAATTATGAAATGGTTAAATTGGAAAGAAACAACTAACGTATGGACAATAATCGAGAAAAGTCAATGGGAAATCCATGAACAGAACTACCCCAATGATTCTAATGCTGACCTAGAGCATTGCTGACTGGGTCGTTTATTTAAATAATCCAATTAGGTCTAGTTAGTTGAAAATATTTAGAAGACTGAAGGAAATCTTCAGGGTGGCAGATCTGTTTTTCTCTCAAGAGTTAAAGAGAAAGATCCTTTCATAGTTTTCCTGAGGACACTGAGGTTTCCTTGAGACTCAGATGTCCAAGCCACCTAGACTAGGACTAGTTTGGTCTTTGAGCTTTTGAGTCTAATTTTGTCTGCTGCATCTTTTATTACTGAACTAGTTGAGACAGAACTCGGGCTATTTTATAACCAAATCACAAAACTAATCAAGTTCTCCAGTTGTGCATTGGTGAGAAATGCCTGCAATAACTTTCTCATGACACATCCTCAATTTTAGAACCCATTTAGAACTCAATGACATTCAAACTGAAAGAACCAATTTGTTTCCTTTCTAACTTTACTCCAACATGTGATGAAATGTGGCTAAGAGCAATGGCTTATCTAACCCGTGGATGAATGAAAACCATTCTGCCATGTGGTGACTTGAAAGACGTTTTACATTGAAAGTATATTTCAGACAGTGGTGGTTAGAAAAAGCTCTGCACACAATAGGCCTTAATCTTGTTTCTCTAGATCAGCGGTTTTCAAAGCGTAGTTCCTGGAGCAGCAGCACCATTAGAAGTGCAAATTCTTGGGCTCCCCTCTACTACTGAATCAGAAATTCCAGCGTTAGGGTGCTGCCATCAGTTATTTAACAAGCCCTGTGGATGATTCCAATGAATACAAAGTTTGAGAATGACTGCTATAGGGGGTCTTTGATGCAGATCCTTCAAGACTTATTTAGAGAACAGAATAACATGACAGCCAACATCTATAGGAAAGATTTTCTTCCATGATGAATTTGTAGAAATTTACAGCATTGTTTATCATTTATTGTGTTTGAAAGTTGAAAATTCTAACATTTATCAGAATTTTTGCGATGAATAAACAACATAGTGACATTTCGGAAGCAAAACCACACGTCATTGTGTTCCTATTTAACATGGAACATGGTGAAGACAGCAAAATTCTCTGAAAAGAACCTTAGTGTTGTTTATCTTCCATTACATGTTGTCACATAATATCTCTATGCATCCTCTGTGTGTTCATTAAGCAGAACTCATGCTAACACCAAAGCCCCGAAATCTTGGTATCCATTAACACCAATATAGTAAAAATGCTTTGCTATCATTACTATATACCTAAAAAATCAGAGTTTAACATTATCTTGTTTATCAAATCTGAATAGAGGATAAAGGTGAAGAATTTGGGGGCACACATTAGCAAAGATAATAGAAATCTGAAGATTATCAATATAGCTATGCTAAGTTTACGTTATGGCAAGGATGCTATAGAGAAGCAGAGTATACACTTTGGTGGAAGGGAGTGAAATTTGGCACAAGACCCATGTCCATTCTTAATTTTACAGAAAAACTGTATCTGCAGGGATGATGAATAAAGACATTTTTGCTCCAGAGTAATCTCCTGGATCTTCAGAAAATTTTGAACACATCCTCTAGTTAATATTTAAGCGGAATGTTTCAGTTATCTGTGGCAGTTCTCTCTTTATTTTACTCACAAATCTGCAATTTGGACAAGACTGTGTGGGGACAGCTAGTCTCTGAAACTTGGGGGCTAGAGGGAGTGAATACTTATTTACTCACATGTCTGATGGTTGATCCTGGTTGTTGGTTGAAGATTTATCTGGGATTGTAGGCCAAACACTTACCCATGTCTTCTTTATGTGGCCTTGGCTTCTGAGAGAGAGCTAGGTGGAAAGCCATACTACCTTTTACGGCCCAGCGTCTGAAGTCAAGGCTGGCAAGACTTCTGCCATACTTGCATAGTCAGAGCATTCACCATCCTTCCCAGGATCAAGGGGAGAGTATATAAACCCTACTTCTTGTGCGGTGAGTGCCAAGGTTCTGGAAGAGCAAGTAGGACCAGAAATATAGCTATGGCTACTTTTACAAAATACGATGTGCCACAGTCCTCTGTCCACAACAATTCACACTCCTTCCTCCGACATGAGAGTAAGCAAGCCTGCAGATGATTGCAGCCTCCAGCCTTAGAGTCAACCCAGCTGATTCCAAGTGGAGCAATAGAAAGCTATCTCCACTGAGCTCTGCCCAGGTTGCAGACTCATGAGCAAGAAAATGTTGTTTTGGTTTAAACCATTACTTTTTAGATTGGTTTGTTTTGCAGCAGTAGATAAGTGGAACATAGATTCTCAACTTTTTTTCCTGGCTAAACACAGGTAAGAGACACAATGCACAGCCAACACTATTCAACTCAACCAGATTTTAAAATAAGATAGGCTAGCTCTCAAGCTCTAATTCATTCTGCTCCCCCAGAAAGCATTTTGGAATACAAGTAAGTGAGAGTTATAGTGATTATAGTTATATCATTATAGTGATAACCCTGAATGTACACAAAAATCTTATGTCACAAATTTTGGTATGTTGTGTATTATTTGGGACACACTTCACAACTGATTACACTCTGCTATGTTATGACAAGACGTAGGTTAAAGCCACGGTCCTAGACACTCTTGGAGGTAAATGTTGCTTCAAAAAAGTTTAAGTAATAACTCCAAAATTAACAAGAGAACACAAAAACCTGAGTTTAGTTATCTCTGTCTTTCAAGAAGATTTGCCTACAGTAGCTTGCTGCTTGCTGGATGGGAGCATGAATAAAAGGAAGGAGAAGTGGAAATATTATCAATAAGCAACTTTTTCTGTTCATGCTAAGATGTGGTGGAGGAACCATCAGTCACTCTCTCTGTCCTCGGGCACCTAGTCCGTTGGGCAAGTGCTTCATAAATACAGTGACCACACTTCTCATTGTGCCCAGTAAAATCTCAAAATTCCATCTGATTTCACATTCTTCCCAAACAAAATTTTGAATAATAATTTTTGTGGTCATTATACTCATAAGTAAAGTGTTCAGAAAAATAACTCATGGCTTTGTGGGATATCTTCTGATATCTCTGAACAAATCTTTGGAACAATTTCTAAGAGAATGGATCTGGATAACGTACTTTACATCCAGATACATAAAGTTCGGATACAGATAGTTCCAATCTGGAACCAAGACATGGGAATCATGTTTGCCCTGGATTCATCATGTTAGACTCGACAGCTCTCCTCCTAACAATCTGACTCCCTGCCAGTTATAACACTGCATCTGTTGGTTCCAAATGGGCAGTGAGAATTTTCACTAAAAGCACTCAACATAGTTTTCCAATCCTCTCAATTGTCACTTTAAATACAGCTTCTAAAGCTTTTGCAGAATGAATTTGCTTGCTCAGGATTTCATACTTCCTTTATGGCAGCATGCAAGCAAGCTGCGGGAAGAAAGTCTTTGCCCAACTTTCTGTTGATTGAGGAACTCTGTCTTCTATTCGGCCCAATGGTGCCTTACAAAAGAGCCTTAACTATACCACTTCCATTAAGACACCTTACCTGATTGCTTATTAGGTCATCCTCATAATCAAAACATTTTGTTGAGTTTTCTAACAGAAACATGCGTCCTGATAATTAAGTCAGCATACTTGAAGATTTCATGTCCCTCATTAAAATTTTTCTTGGTCTAAAAACAAAGCCCCAAACAGGTTATGATCACCATAAAATGGAAACTCTGAAATATTAAAACAAGTGGCCTAGTACATACTGTTCTCAAAATGAAGCCAAGGTCTTGGTCTTAATCTGCAAGGAACACATACTTAGTACATACGGGAAGGCACTGGGTCCCCAGGGCGCCAAGGTAGGCCATAAATAAAGGGTATGTCACATGATAGATAAAAGGAGACCCTGATTTCCCTGTCCACCCTGAACGCCCACAAGATCAGAAGGTCAGCTCTTGTCTCTGAAGTCCAAAGCCATCAATTATGAAGTTTTTCACTTCGGGATGACTTTTATTTTCATCAGGCTCCACAAACTTGGAAGCACTGAATATGCAAGCTTGCAAGAGGTATGTCTTTGACTTGCTCACAAACATAGTGCAGACTTGCATGTGTATACGTATGCATGGATATTTGATAATAACACCTAACATCAACTCTCAATATTTTGTGAAACAACAGCAAGCATCATTTGCATTCACAAAGGAGCCCCTCTCTCTTTTTCACAAAAACAGGGCTTTTTAAATAAAAAGTGTCATATTCCTGTGAGGCAGATCCCTGCCAATCGCCTGCTACAACTGTCATTTTTAGTGCACTTCCAACTGAAAGAGCTGACTTTGGTCTTTAGTGGGAGGCTCTACAGCTTTGATCATCTATTTGCCCAAATCGAAAGGACTGTCGCCCCGGGGATCACTTGCCATAACTGGCCCCTGGCTCATTACCTAGCATTAATGAAGAGATAGAAATGTGGAACATCTTATTTTGGTCCAAGTGACCAAAATGGAAGTTTGCAAAAGTAAACTGGATAAAAAGCTTCGGGGCTGGGCCGCAGGTGTCCGGGAAGACTGTGATGGCAGGTACGGCCGGCTGTGTGTTTCCCCGGCCACAGGCTCTGTGCCGAGCGGATTAAACCCCACTCTTCCCTGCCCTGCAGGCCGGCCTGTGGGCTTCACAACAGGGGGCCTGGGATGCAGAGCCTCTTCTTTTGGCACTGTGACTCCTCCTCGCTCAGTGGGGGTTGCCAACCAGGCAATGGACATGAGCCTGAGGAAGTCTACAGGCTCAGCTTCTTTTTGGTGTACCTCTGCAAGAAATCTTGCTCAAGGACTTCAAGTTTAGGTAGTTTGAGGATGAAATACAGGAATCAAAACCTAAAGAATTTTCATCGGCTTCATTAATTTCTGACTGTGGAACCACGAAAGCTGTCAGAAATAACTAGCTATCATATAGGTAGCAGGAAGCAAGTGAGACCACATTGAATGGCCCTTTTTATGTCTCTTATCAATGAGATATCCACTGCCCATGTCTAAACATATCTCGGGCCTGAGTGTAAACAGTGTCTATTTCCCAAAGTTTGGAGCTTCACCTTTGGGGGCAGAGACTGTAACTAACTCACTGTTATGGCCTTAGAAGTTAGCACAGTTACTGGCAAAGATGCTCTGTAAATATGAAAAGAATAAAGCATTGTAAGCTTGGACAATTTAGAGTGAAAACATGCTCTAACGTCATCCCAATGTTATAAAGCTTGTTCCTTAAGTTTTTATATATGATTCAGTAAAATTCTTTGAAGTGAAAATCGTTTAACCAATATTTCTATTATTATCTGCAGGGAAACAATTACAGGGTCTTAGGACTCACCCGTGTTCCCCCCCCCCGGCCCCACCACCACCACCAAATAATCTCTTCTACTTATCTTGTACTCAGTACAATAATGAAGAGTTAAAAGTGTAGAAAAAGGCTTTTCTCCTGGGAGAGCTGAATTAAAATATAAATTACAGCTCTTGCTCAGCAGCTATGCAGATGAAAGAGGGATGCTGTTAAAGAAGAAATAGCACAAACACAATGTTAGGGAGACCTGTTGTTACTAGAGAGAGAACAGAGTGCTCCAAATGCTTCTAAGAGCGAATGTTCCTTAGAAGCATTTTACCACAGTCCTTTCTTTCTCAAACCACTGTGACAAATAAATATCAGTTCTTACAGAGATCATAAAGACCTTAGAGTCTAGAAAATCATCTGTAGGGTAACATGCAATATAGTCCATACGGCTACCAACAAATATGGCTTGTGTTGACAGAGGAATCATAAAAGTGATCAAGAAGATCCCTTTGAAAAGAATATAGCCAGTGAGGGTACCATGTCTTAGAGGAGACCTGAGACCTTCTTGACTTGGGACTGAAGAAGCCAGAGAGAAAGCATGGGCTCTGGAAACAAATTCCGAGGACATCTCAAGAAGAGAGTTGGTGTGAAAATTACAGGAAGGTAAGCCCAGCACTGATGACCAAATGTAAAATCTACCTGACAAAAAGATTATCATGTAGTTTTCAAACTATCCAAAATATTGTATCTTGTACATCTGATATACAAATGTATGAGATGCAAAAAGGAAGAGGAATGATATGAAAAGTAATCACAACTAGAACAGCCACGGTAGCCAAGGCTGAAGGCATTGACTGGAAAAGCTCCAGTCACCAGCATCTTCATAGAAGAGACTTTACTATTATAAAAAAGCCAACCCAGTGAGGACCAGCGAGATAAACACAACCCAAACCAGGACCAAGACCAAAGCTGAGATGTTGCTTCTCAGTATCTGTGGGTCAAGGACTTTGCCAATTCATAGGGAGAAATCCAAGATGAAACAGAATAAGTCTGCTTAATATGCTTACGTATGTGCCCATTCTTTTACAGTCAATTTGCATTTATTAGAAAAGTAAATAAACTGTATCTTTGTGTGGGGGGTGTAGATGTGTGTGTGTGAGTATAGTTTACCCTTACATGTTGGCTTAAGAGCTGTTACTTCTGGATTTCTCTGAAGACAGTGAGTTTGTCAACTTGGATGAGTGTCACAAATTTTCATACATATTCCTCTCATCTGGCAAACTAAACCATTTCAGAGAGACTACCTATGGTACAAGCAAGCTCAAAAAATGCCCAAGCACACAGCCATTTACAGGTTTTTCATTTTTCCTGCCTTAGAAATTTCAGGGACTGGTCCCGTGGCTGAGTAGTTAAGTTTGTGAGCTCTGCTTCAGTGCCCCAGGGTTTCGCTGGTTCAGATCCTAGGTGTGGACATAGCAACCACTCATCAAGCCACATTGAGGTAGTGTTCCACATAGCACAACCAGAGGCACTCAGAACTAGAATATACAATGGGAGGGGCTTTGGGGAGAAGAAGAAAACAACAAGATTGGCAACAGATGTTAGCTCAGGTGCCGATCTTAAAAAAAAAAAAAAAGAAATTGCAGAGTATTGATGCTTTCTCAAGACTCAGGTGCCTTGCTTTGGCCCAAATTCCTCTCAGGCCCGGTTATCCACTTCTATTAGGTTTTGAGCACAACCGCTGGATGTATCAGGGAATGGCTAAAAACATTCTCAGCATATTCAAATCAACTGCATTTTATTTAATCAGATACCTCTTTTCATTCCATAAGAATGTTGGGAATATTCTCTTTCTAATCTTAAAAATACCACTTAATCTACTTATTCTCTGAAAGAACTAGTTTTATTCCCAAAGAATGACTTGAGTCGATGCTTCCCAGGGTTTTAAATTTCACAGTATTGTAAAATTAGAAAAAATCAGGGGAGCTACGTCAGTTGACTAATTTTGCTATGTGAGCACATTAAAAATTTCCCAACTACTGTCCCCATTTTATTATGTTTTAAAACGATATTGTAAACCCCCAAAAGTGAGAAGAAAATAATATGAACATACAAACAAGGAAATAATTAATTTAGAATTGTAAAACTTACTACATTTTCCTAGTTTTACTTAATTTTTTCTGTAAGTAAATTTAAGCCATCTTGAGACTCATTGGTTTAAACTGAAGTGAGAAGATTTCCCTCACAGGTAGAGTGGAAAAGCACAAAGCTAGGAAGGGACTGGTGTGGGTAGACTATTATACTTCCCTGAAGATTTTGATAAGAAAGATATTAGAACGAGAAACAAACATCAGCCAGGCTGGACAACTGAGAATCATTACAGAACTGTGTCTTTTCTTTTCTGCTGTTTTCTTTACTGACATTTACACTGGTCTTTCAAACAGCACAAACAGAGCATCTGTCTTACCCTGCATGTACTAATTTGACCCAGAAATACTTTCATACAAGTATGTAGACAAGATATTAATATTGGAAACCCAAACCCCTCCCAGATCTGCTTCCGTATTTAAAACAAGACTCATATTTAATAAATAACCTCTTCGGCTCATTGCAGTTGCCCCATTTCACATACCCTGTTGCACATTGGCCAGAAGAGAACATTGTGTTCTTCACGAGGCAATTTCAGTTGAGCACACACTCGGATTGAGTTATCACGCTGACTTGATTTACTTCTGCAACTCCTGCATCCATCAAGCCAGAAGCATATAATTAGAAGGAAGATGTTCTTAAGTATTAAAATTGTAATCATTGCAAACCAGGTTAAGGAGAAATGATACCAGGGTTGGACAGCTTCCATCAAGCAGGCGTCAGGGTAAATTCCCAAGATGCCAAAACATTAAGCAGAACTTTAGAGAGACCCTAACATGTTCTATCTATACTTCCTGAGAAAAGTACAAAAGGCGTAAGTCCCTAAGATGATCTTAAATTTTCTTCCGAGGTAAGTTACTCCTGGTTATAATCATTTGTTTTCTCCATTGGTGCATATGCTTACTTCAACTAAGCTAATTCTATGTCTGTTTCTAGTTTGTACTGTTCTTGATTTTTGAAAAAATTACTTTTTGACATGTCCAGTTAGAGTTTTTCTTTCATTCTAGGTCACTGGTTTTTCCCACCTTTAAAGAGAAGAAAATTTACGAGCTGCATTCTGTCAACCACACTTTACAAATCAAGCCCCGTAAATCTTCAGGAAAGTCCTGGTTCCATCTACAGAGCCCTGTGTGAACCCAGTGCCATGAAGAGGTAGGCAACCTTCTGTTCAGCCTCTACTGAGCCAGTGTCATGAAGAGCTGGGGAAACCTTCTGTTCAACTGTACCATAAGGCCATAGAGTTGCCAACATTCACAGGGATCCATGACATGGAATACCAGCACTCTGACCTTTACTTCCAGCTCCCATCCAAAGCCCAGGCGAAGACTGCTGGACAAGATGGGGCAGAAAGTCAGCCCTCTGAAGCCAGCACATGGCAACAAAAGGGGACATATATAAAGAAAACTCTCCCAAAAAACATAAAGCAGATTAAAAGACAGCTAAATTCTTCCAAGCAAAGGTATAGAAAAGTTCTATTGGGCAAATAACTGTTGCAACAAAATAATAGGAGACAGAATTTAAGACAAAATTATTAATAGAAATAGGAGAACTTTTTTGTTTCTCTCTCTTTTTTTTTTTTTTTGCTGAGGAAGATTCATCCTGAGCTAACATCCACTGCCAATCTCCCTCTTTTTGTATACGAGCCACCATCACAGCATGGCTACTGACAAACAAGTGGTGTAGGTCCATGCCCAGGAACCAAACCCAGGCCACCAAAGTGGAGGGTGCCAAACTTAACCACAAGCCCACTGGGGCTGGCCCTACTTTCTAATAGTAAAATAATTATTCCACCAAGGATTTCTAACAAGTATGAACCTATTTGTGACAAGTAATAGAGTCTCAGTATAAATAGAATAAAAACTAATAAAATAATAGGGAAGAATTAACTAATCCACAATATCAGAGTAGGATATTTTAACAGTCCTCTATCAGACAAAGAAAAAACGTGGACTATATAAAACTTAAACAAAAAATTAACAAGACATATACATATTTATCTTTAGGATGGTACACTCAAGAAACACAATCATTTTTTTGTCAGTTCATGTGGAAACTTTATAAAAATTGATCACATACTAGACCACAAAGCAAGTCTGCAAAAATGTCAAATAATCTATATAATAAAGACTACACTTGCCAATGTAATTTAGATAAATATCAGTAATTAAAGGATAATTTTTAGGGGCCAGCCCAGCGACATAGTGGTTAAGTTCATGTGCTCCACTATGGCAGCCCAGGTTTCACTTCTTTGGATCCCGAGCATGGACCTACACACTGCTCATCAAGCCATGCTGTGGCAGCTTCCCACATAGAAAAGCTAGAAGGATTTACAACTAGGATACAGAACTATGTACTGGGGCTTTGGGGAGGAAAAAAAAAAGAGGAAGATTGGCAACAGATGTTAGCTCAGGGCCAATCTTCCTCACCAAAAAAGCATACATTTAAAAAAAGAAAAAGATAATTTATAAATACATTTGAAGACCCAAAGTGCACTCCTAAATAACTCCTTACTTAAAGAGGAAATTAAAACGGAAGAGAATGACAATAAACATTCCACTCAAAACTGCAGCTGATGTGGTATGTAGAAAGAAATTACTAACTTCCTTCTAAAGACAAGGTGGTCGTGAGGTGGAGTTTAATGAAGAAAGAATCACAAAGCCATCAATTCTAGGGGACTAATAATCACAACATTTGAGCTCCTACGATATGTCTGATGTCCCATCAGACATTATTACATCCACTTTGAGGTGTTTTGATAAGCATATCTGTGTTGTATTTTTACAGACCGTAAAAGCTTTGGTAGTTACAAAGTTTACACTTCAAGAGTCAGGTCAGGAACACAGAAGTCAAATGGCATGGGTTTGAGTTTATACTCTTCTAGTTGTGTGACTAAGGGCAAGTTATTTAGCTTCTTAAGCCTCAGATTCTTCACCTAAAAAAAGTGACGTAATAATAATCTCTACCTTGTAAACTCCTCCTGATGTTAAATAATTTGAAATACATGAAACATAGTGTAATGCCTAACAGATAGTAAGAGTTCATTAACTGCCAACTAGCATTTTTACATATACAATACTCATTTGGTTACTTGTGTCATCACTCCTCCATGATTGTGTGCTCTCCTTGAAGTGAGAAAGAAGGCTTTGTTCATCTTTAACCACAAAGATGATATACTAGTGCCAAGTCTGCACTTGGTACTAAGTAATTTGTTGTATTAATGAATGAAATTTAGGTAAATTTATCCAGCCTACTTTGGTGTTAAATATCAAAATTATCTAACTAGCAAAATAAAGCAATAAATATGAAGATGTTGCTAATGATTTATAATTATATTTGTCTGATATTTAATTGCCGCTTCTCATTGAGTATTGACTTGACACTTGACATAGAGACAAATTAATTTTGCTCCATCAAGTCTGACATTTTCCAATATTCATTAGGAATTAAAACTGTTCAATAATAAGATATTATTATTGGGTGGGGTTGGAGCCTGGTTTGGTTTTCTAGTTTTAGACATATGATGGTGACAGAAAACACCCACTCACAGATAAGACACACAAAGACAAGGGCATAACTGGAAAGGGCATAAAATACACAAGATACATCGTTAGATGGAAAAAATACATTTATGTACAGCTAGGCTAGGATCTTTTGTACTCTGACAGAAAAATATTTAAATTCTATAGTTTCTAGAATTGAATCTTTCTACAAAATTTAATAAGATTAAATGATAATTTCCTCTGGATTGCAGCACATTTCCTTTTCTTCTTTCTTTTTATTGAGGTAACATTGGTTTATAACACTATATAAATTTCAGGTGTGGATCATTATATTTTGATTTGTGTGTACATTATGGCTTGTTCACCACCCAAGGACTAATTACCATCCATCACTGTACACGTGTGCCCTATGACCCTTTTTGCCCTCCTCCCTCCCCCCTTTCCCTCTGGTAACTGCTAATCTAACTTCTGTATCTATGTCTTTGTTTGTTGTTGTTTTTATCTTCCACTTATAAGTGAAATCATACTGTATTTGACTTTCTCTATCTGACTTGTTTCACTTAGCAGAATACCCTCAAGGTCCATCAACATTGTCACAAATGGCAAGATTTCATCTTTTTTATGATTGAGTAGTATTCCATTGTGTATATATACCACACCTTCTTTATCCATTCATCCACTGATGGGCACTTAGGTTGCTTCCAAGTCTTGGCTATTGTGAATAATGCTGCAATGAACATAGGGGTGCATGTTTCTTTTTGAATTAGTATTTTCATATTCTTTGGGTAAATACCCAGCAGTGGAATAGCCAGATCATATGTTACTTTTATTCTTAATTTTTTGAGGAATCTCCATACTGTTTTCCATAGTGGCTGTACCAGTTTACATTCCTATCAGCAGTGTGTGAGTGTTCCCTTTTCTCCACATCCTCTCCACCACTTTTTATTTCTTGTCTTGTTAATTATAGCCATTTTGATGGGCATGAAGTGATATCTCATTGTGGTTTTGATTTGCATTTCCCTAATAATTAGTGATGTTGACCATTTCATGTGCCTATTAGCCATCTGTATATCTTTTTTTGAAAAATATCTGTTCAGATCCTTCGCCCATTCTTTAATTGAGTTGTTTTTTGTCTTTGAGTTGTATGAGTTCTTTATATATTTTGGAAATTAACCCCTTATCAGATATATGATTTATGAATATCTTCTCTCAATTGTTAGGTTGTCTTTTCATTTTGTTGATGGTTTCCTTTGCTATGCAGAAGTTTTTTTGTTTGATGTAGTCCCATTTATTTTTCCTTTTGTTTCCCTTGCCTGGTGAACCTGGTATTCAGAAAGGTACTGCTAAGACTGATATCAAAGACCATACTGTCTATGTTTTTTGCTAGAAGTTTCATGGTTTCAGGTCTTACATTCAAGTCTTTAATCCATTTTGAGTTAGTTTTTTATGTATGGTATAAGATAATGATCTACTTTCATTCTTTTGCATGTGACTGTCCAGTTTATTGAAGAGACTTTCCATTTATTGAAGAGTCTTTCCTTTCTCCATTATATGTTCTTGGCTCCCTTGTCAAAAATCAGCTGTCCATAGACGTGTGGGTTTATTTCTGGGCTCTCAATTCTCTTCTATTGGTGCCTGTGTCTGTTTTGGTGCTAGTACCATGCTGTTTTGTTTACTGTAGTTTGTACTATATTTTGAAATCAGGGAGTGTGATACCTCCAGCTTTGTTCTTTTTTTCTCAGGGTTCCTTTAGCTATTCAGGCTCTCTTGTTGTTCCATATAAATTTTAGGGTTCTTTGTTCTATTTCTGTGAAAAATGTTGTTGGAATTTTGATAGGGATTGCATTGAATCTGCAGATTTCTTTAGGAAGCATGGATATTTTAACTATGGTAAGTCTTTTAATCCATGATCCCAGAATATCTTTCCATTTCTTTGTATCTGCTTTGATTTCTTTCAACAATGTTTTATAGTTTTCAGTGTATAGGTATTTCACCTCCTTGGTTAAATTTATTCCTAGGTATTTTGTTCTTTGCTGCCATTGTAAATGGGATTGTATTCTTAATTTCTCTTTCTGCTATTTTGCTGTTAATGTATAAAAATACAACTGATTTTGTACTGTGCAACTTTACTATATTTGTGAATCTACAAAATATGATAAAATTAAAATACTAATTTCATCTTGATTGCAGCACACTTATTTCTTTTGAGTCCATTCATTTTATCTAGTAGTGCTCTGCAGGTTTGGTTTTTTTGTTTCAGTGATGTCTGTGTGGTTTAACTTTTATTTAAATTCATAGTACCTTAATGTGGGATGCACTTGGTTGAGCCCAATAAGAGACCACCATAGATAACTGAGGGTTAGTTTACTTTGCTGCTGTTGCAAATACCTCTGGTACTCTTTCATAAAACTGATGTTGGGATGGAACGAGCATCTCTTTTCTTCTCTGGCGGAGTGGGTCTTTAGACGCTGGAACACATCACTCAGGAATGAAAGTTTTTTCTGGAGATTGTTAAGAAAAGAAAAGAGAGACAGAAGAAGGAAAGAAAGAAGGGAGGGAAGGAGGGAAGGAGGAAGGGAGGCAGGCTATTTCAGTGTGATAGTCAGGCTGTCCTAACCTAATTGGAGTTGGGACGAGAAACTAAATGGCATGGTGATGGTCTTTCCAATCCCTAGATATAACTTTTTTCAAATTGGTGAGGCTTGAATTATCAATAAAAGTCATGCAAGCACACATTTACACACACACAAATACAAAGATGATCTGAAATGAAAAACTTTAAATATAGCATTAGTTTCCATGACAGCCCATCCCAAGAATGGAGATTCGTTTTAGCTCACCAAGAACTACAAATGCATCCAGGAATCTCATATGCCTCAGCTTCAACCCTACCCAGTCTTCTTTCTATCTACCTGATTCCTAACGTTTTAAATGCTGTAATGTCATTGTCAATTCTTTATCAGTATTTTTAATTTAGTTCTCAATGACTGCCTTCTGTGGATCCATTTTCTCTCTTTCTAAATAACCCACTTTTCTTCTTTATTGTTTTCTCTTTCTACTACATGAGAACAAAGGAGCTTAATCTTTCTTGTAGGAACATAGGACCTACCAAAGTTCTATGGAAAAAGCTTTGAAACCAGTGAATTAACTAATGAATATTTTGGAGAGGGGTAGGAGATAGGATACACGTTAGCTTAGGAGCTGTACGTGATGATTGGATTTTCAACTCTCCTTAACAATGTGACACCTCTCAGAAATGCATTTTTTTCATCTATAAAAGTGCCCCAAGATTTTAATAGTGTGTACATGTGTGGAAGAGAAAGATTGAATTCCGTCTTGTCTCAGGAAAATTTTCAAAGACATACACGTCTCTGTTGTGAAACATCACTGCATCCAAACGCCTCTATTCAACCTATCTTTAGCAAAGCTTTGTGTCTCCTAAATGAAAAACATCTACCCACCTTCTACATACAAAGAGTTTCAGTTCCTTTGTGCCCCTAAGTGACCCAGCCTTCCTTAATTATCTGTCCACTGCCCTCCCAAGATCATTTTTTGGTTCTTTCTAAACTCCTTTCTCAGACAAATTAAATGCTATTCTCTAAGATACTGAAAAGGGTGTGATATTATTAAACTTCCACACATTTGTCCTGCATAATAATTTCTAGGTTGATCCTCGTGGTTTTTGTTTTTGTTTTAGTTTGGAAATTCCTGAGTTATCTACAGATTCCAATCAGATTACATCATTTCTGGGCTAGTGTTATTGTTAAGTGTACTGTATTAAATTCAAATTTCCTATATATTCAAAATGCTCAGTTAATCAGAATATTCATTCAACTAAAAGTCTCACTGGAGATAAATAACCTCTTGCAAAATAAGTCCATTATGCTAAACCATAGGAATATGCAATGAAGTCATCATATTTTGTCAGTCACATAACTGAAAAAATTTTTAACAAGTATTTAAGATCCTATACTTTGTTTCATTCTTTTTTTTTGTTTTTTGAGGAAGTTTAGCCCTGAGCTAACTGCTGCCAATCCTCCTCTTTTTGCTGAGGAAGACTGGCCTTGAGCTAACATCTGTGCCCATCTTCCTCTATTTTATATGTGGGACGCCTGCCACAGCATGGCTTTCCAAGCAGTGCCATGTCTGCACCCGGGATCCAAACTGGCAAATCCCGGGCCACCAAAGTGGAATGTGTGCACTTAAGCACTGCGCCACCAGGCCGGCCCCGACAATTCATTCTTTAAAGGACATTCTAAAACTTCCTAGGAAAAAGACTCAAATAACTAGTACTCCAATGACCTACCTGCCATTTTACCCCAATTTTCTTGAAGGGCCTACATAATGAATGCCCTTTATATTTTATCTTTCCAAATATAAATGTCTTGACCCTTCAGATAGTGATTATAATTTTTGTAAAAAGCTGATTTATTTTTCAGCATTTTGTATGTAGAAGGCAATTATTAAATAATTGTTGAATGAATGAATGCAAGAACAAACCTCTGTGAACAAAAGCAGTCAGACAATTCTACCAGTTATGACAGTGAAGATGCTAATCACAGATAGCATGCCATGGTGCTAAGGCTGTGTCCACAGACCCCACCTTCTTCTGTACCTTTCATCTGGAGTGAACAGATGAGTCTATGGTCTCCAAGCTCTCTCATAGACCCATTATCTTGCTCTCTACCCAATTTCTCTACCTAATTAAAGCATTCCCTCTGAAAGGCCTCATTAAGTTAAAGATGCTTCCAACCAGATGTGTGGGGCATGCAGAAACGTTCCGACCCAAGCAAACTGCAGCCTCTTCATCTGGCTGACGTCAGTGTTGGCCTTGGCTGTACCCAATTTGGACATCAGAAACTTGCCCATTTGTATTATGCTATTTACCCATTGCACTCATTCAATTTTCCCACATACCTTTCCCAATTATCGACCAATTTAATCCATTTAATCTATCCCTACTAGAGTAAATATGTTCCCCTTTAGCATTTACTAGCACTCGGGCTGGACTTTGAAGGGCCTCTAACTGGCTTTGTGATTCATTTATTTTTCCTCTTCCTGTTCAATTTTGTACTTATGACTCATCACAAAAGTGGATGCTACTGCTACTGACAAAGGCACTGGCAAGAACCTAACTACACAATTGGCCATTTAGTCCTGAAACTAAATGAAACAGAATAATGGCCGCAAAATTGATCTGGATCACAGGGTAGAAACTATACTTAAACCTCATTTAGCATAGCACCTGCCACAGAGCTGATGGCTGGGTGCCATTTACTGTCCTTTCTATCATCGTTGATAATAGCAGTGCTTTCAAATGGAACAACATCTCTCCTGCTGCAGATCAAAAGGATTTAGAAAAATATCCTATCATCCTATTTGAGAGATAAATAAAGTAATAATTCAATTTCCTCAGTTTTGCTGGGACCTTGGCAGATAATATTAATTATTATCTCTAGCCATTGGGCACCAGTGAAACTAGTACTTCGAAAAGAAAATAAACAGCATTTGCCTATTTCTGTTTTGTAGGAGAATTAGCCCATTCTAAGTTTTGGAAAGAGGACCAGTCTGGCTCGTCTGACTCATAGACACTTCTTTCAGGTACTTCAAAGCACCCCTAACTTTCTCCTTCAACACATCATTTGGCATAAAGATCCTGAAGGCTGATTCGTAATCAGTTTACCTGTTTATTGCCCATAATATGACACATGCCATCTCTTTATTAGGGAAGCACCTCTGTCTCCACGTTTCTTCGTACTTCACGAAAACTATTTCTCCAATGTGCCAAGAAAAATATCTCAACACTACACAAGAGAAGTACACATGGAACCTCAAGAACTCCAGCATTTGCCACTCTGAATACCTTGTCACGGAAAGGGAATCTGTTGGTATAACCAAAAACCTGACCAAAGGATTATCAAATTCATAAGAACTTTATAAGACAAATTCTTGGGAAACAATTATTTGGCAGCCTTATTGAAATAGGGTCCTTCTTTGATATGGTCAGTTTTGGAAGTCAAGGATTTTCTGTGCCTAATGGATGAATTAACAATTTCCCACACACAAATTAGAAAAAAGGGAAAACATAATCACCCAGTTGGCAACAACCACATTAGGCTTCATAAGCCTGAGATGACTGAAAAATGGATCATGGCCAGGATGGCTCTTTGACCACCTAGTTTGCATTTCTCCCCTCGTCCTTACTTACAGAATCTGATTTTATTCAGGGATGCAATACACCCGCCTAAAAGAGGATATTTCCCAGTCTTTCTACAGTTAGTAGTGACTAGTGAGACTTAAGTGGAGGTAATTGGGTGGGGCTTCTGGGGAATCTCTTTAAAGGGAGCTGATGCCCCAGGAAGGGGCTCATTTTCAGCCCTCTCCACCACTATAAATCACTTCTTTCTCACTGGATACAAATGGGAGGCCAGCAGCACGCTAGTAGTCATTTTGGACCATTCTGAAAATGAATGAGAGGTGCCAAGGTTGATGAAGCAGAAAGAAGAGGAACCTGGCTCCCTGAGAACTGCGGGGGCCCTGATTTGCCCGCCTTGCACTTCCTACCTCTTACAGGAGGGAGAACAGGAAACCTGCGTCTTTTTAATGCCACAGTTATTGGAGTTCTCTGTTCAGGGGATGCTGCCAAGCCTAATACTAACTAACAAACTGATCATGGAATCATCCAAGTCGTTGGAGCACTATCTGTACTCTTAACATTAGGTTAAGTGCTTACATTAAGACAGCAGATATTTAAGAGGTTTCCCTTGCCCTCTTATTTAAAACATAGGGAAAAACAGTGACATTGAGCATAACGAAGCTCTGTCAGAAATACCCATGAACTCACGTAACACTCTGTGCTTCTGTTATGATGCCTCTTTCCGTATGATTTTCCTTCTTGATAAGACTGGATAGTCCTTGAAAGAGAAGCTGCATCTCATTCATAAACTGGGTAATCAATAACAGCATTACAACTATGACATGATGATGATGATGGCATGTGAGTTTCCTGGCATTCTGCTTTCCTCTCACAACTACAGATGAGTCCAGCCAGGTCTACCTTGTGTCTGGCCCACTCCTCGCAATCAAGAAGCTCCTGCTTAACCGTGTATGTGCTTGGACTTGTTAAATTAAACAAGGAGGCCATTAGACTGAGGGGTCTCTAATGCCCTGGCTGCCTTCATAAGCAAACCAAAACCTAAGCCTGTAAACACCTCAAGGTTGGGACGTTGAAACCTAAGGATGACCAATCGCCCAACAACCATCTGGGCTTTAAGCTACAACCAAGCAGTGATTTCCTTACTTTTCTTCTGCCAAAGTACCAGCAGCAGTGAATGAGAATTTCAGTTACTCCACATTCTCAGACAAGCTTGTCACTGTCAGTTTGTTTGTTTTAGCCATTCTAATGACATACAATGGTATCTCAATGTGGTTTTAATTTATATTTTATCTTTTCATGTCTAAATGGCCATTTGTAGATCATCCTTTGTAAAATAACTGTTCAAATATTTGCTCATTTCTACTTGGTGTGCTAAACTTCTTATTATTGAATTATAAGAGTTATTTCTATATTCTGATACAGGTGTTTCATTCAGGATGGTACCTATTATTGTGCCTTCGAGTTCACCAGTCTTTTTTCCTTCAATGTCTAACATGCTAAGGCCAACCTGTGAATTTTTCAATTCATATATTTATTTTTTCAGCTCTAGAAGTTCCACATGATTCTCTTTTTTATGTATCTTTCAGTCCTCTCCTCATTAGGTTTATGTTTTACTTTAAGTTATGGAATATTTCAGAGACTTTAATTAATTAATTTATTTATTTAAACAAATATTTATTTATTTATTTATTTATTTATTTATTTAAACAAATATTTAATTTATAATTGTATAATTTATAATATTTAATTTAAATAATTTAATTTAAATATTTAAATAAATTTAATATTTTAAAGGCTCTTGTAAAGTCTTTGTCTGCTAGTTCCATCATCTGTGTCATTTCTGGGTCTATTTATCATGCCTGAATTTTCTCTTGGTTATTGGTTACACGTTTTGCTTCTTTTAATCTCTAGTAATTTTAAATCGGATGCTGCATTATGAATGCTGTGTTGTTGAGTATTTAAATCATGCTGTCTTCCTTTAAAGAATGCTGCTTTTTGATTTGTCAGGCAGTTAAATCGAAAGGATCAACTTGATCCTTTTAATGTTTGTTTCTAGGCTTTGTTAGGGCAGGTCTGATACGTCTGAAGTCTGAAGTCTGACATTCTAGGCATCTCTCCTGAATGCCTGTGTCCACTGAGTCCTCCATTCTGGCTGGTTAAAACCAGAATGCTCCCAGCCCAGTATGACCTCCTGGAATTGTTTGGTTTACAGCTCCTTGGTCATTCTTTGTCCCCCTGGAGTTTCACCCTGTACATATACAGCTTAATTTTCATTCAAAAACTCAAGAGACACTCCCTCATGTGGAGTTCTAGAACTCTTTGTCTGATAAGCTACCTCTGTTTTGGTACTCTGTCCCACAACTTCTAGCTGCCTCCATTTCCACGAACTCTGATCTCTGGCACCTCAATCAGTGAAACCATCAATGCTCAACTTGAGTTCCTGCTCTCTGTGCTGGGGTCCATGGGACACATACAGGCAGAAAACTAGGTCACTCATAGGCCTCGCCTTGTTGGTTCTCTTCTCCCATGGGACACAGTCCTGTCTGCCTCTGTCTGATGTTTGAAATCAGTTGCTTGCAGTTTTTTGCAGGTTCCTACTTGTTTACTGTGGAAGGGAAAATCCATTACTAGTTACTCTGTCATGACCAGACACATACTTATCCTAGATGAATATTTCTATGTGTGGATGTGTAATGGGAGGGTCATTGAGAGACACTGGAGCAACTGTGGTGTATGAGGGCAGTGGGTGCAAGGAAACAGGATCTGAAGATGAGTATGTAAGGATATGCTCCCTTCAAAGAAAGGAATTTTACAGACTGTGTACACGTGCCTTGACATCCCTCTGGAGCCTACCATGTAGATGGTGACTTTATAATCATTATATAATAATGGCAGTATACATTCAAGTATACAAATAATGAGATACTGACTATAAATACTTTAGGAGACCAGAAATGAGAGAGATGAATGCACTAGAAAAAATGATGTTTATTTAGAGAAGGTTAGGCTTGAACTGAACCCTGAAAAAGTGAAAGGACTGAGATAAGCTCAAAAAAGAGAAGACAGGCTTATGAAGGAAATTTCCTAGTCTTCCAGCTGCCTCCAATAGGGAAAACTGTCAAGGCTGACATCAAAAAGCCACTTGAATCTGCTCAAGTCAAGTAGTTAAGCTCTGTATGGGTTCCTGGTGTCCATTTCCTCCCTAATTAGCCTTACATATCCACCCAGTTTATGAGATATCTGTTAAAGTCCTTTGAAAACAATAATGTAAATAGTTACCCATATCATTATTAATCCATGTATGTGGGGTGATCGGCCAGCATTTCTCCCTGAATACTTGACAGCTGCTATCAGAAAAAGGCAGTGAATGTCACATGTGTCAAACATAACCTTTACCCAATTAAACTTGCTGACTAACCCAAGGGTGACATCCAATGATATCACCTAGATATCCTTAGATCTGCTATTTTAATGACATCAATAGGCTTAGCAATGAAAAGGTAAATATGTTCTAGGCAATAAATCTGCAAATAGACATTCAGGATAGTGCTAAAAGAATGTTCTCCATTCTTTCCAATGTAATCACAGCAAGTAATATTTTACGACTACTTACAAATGCACACAAATATTTATGGTCTATTGGAAGTAGCGTCTTCTTGTAGTATGACTTGCAAAGACCTTACACATCTTGTGAATTAGTATATAATTGAGAGAACATTTCAGCACTGTGAATATTCTGTATTTCACGTATCAAATGGTTATGTGACTTGGTGAAAAAATCATCACCTGTTCTGGTCACATCTGAGTCGCAAATTGAATGTACTAGCTTGAGAACATCATTTAATACTTCTCTATGCCTGAGTTTCTCCATTTCTTAATTGAATTATTATCTAAACTTAGTTGAATGAAGTACAGAAAGTTGTTCTGACGAAGCAAATATTCTATGTACGCTTAAAGAAAAATAATTTTTATAATATAATATGGAATTATTGCTGCACAAATTTCCCCCATGACACTACTATGAAAAATTAAAGCTGAAGACAGAAGCAAATATGACATTTAATTCTTTTTAAAATAAACAGGAGTCATCAGTCATCCTCATTTTTATCCTTTTCTCTAGCAAAATAAAAATCTTATGGCTTATAAAATAGCAATAAAATTATGCAAAGAAGCTGCACTTAGCAAGATAATTGAGTCTAATATTAAAGATCAGGATTATTAAAACACATAGCTAAAGAAAGATATTTTGTAAAAATAGAAACGTCTACTCCTTAGACCAAAAGAATTTGGACAAATGTTGTTCACATTTTTAGTTCACCAAACAATTACTTTGGCTTTAATTCTTCAGAGCAGTTAAGCCAATCCTTCTAACTAGACTATTTGCCTAATAGTTATAAGGTAAAGCAATAATTAATTGCATACAAACAAAGCTAACATATAATACTTTTAGTTAATAAATGGAAAGAGGTTATCCATTTTGAGCAATATCACCATTGTTTCTCTAGACTCCAAGCACTGCGTTGGCATATGATAGGTACTCAATAAACAGAGGCTGAATAAATAAATGCATGGTAGTGGGAATTTCTTATAAGATTAGTTATAGAATAGTAAACAAATCCAAGCAATTTATTACACACATGGTAAAACATGCAACTTATTTAAAAAGTTATTTTCAGGTACTCTACCATACTGATTGTTTTAGCCCTATACAGTAAACTCTTTTGTCCCCGGATACTAAAAACTAAAAGAAGAAAATAAGGTTTATACTCTAGGGCTCAATTTAAACCTGAAAACTAATCCACAAAATCAGGAAACAGTTTTTATACTGACACCAACTGTTCCAAGATTATTTTTCTGTCGTCCTACAGGTGGTTACTTTACACAACATCCTGTACTTTACACACTAGCAGTGCGGAGCAAAGCAAATATGTGAATTAACCTGGTTCTCCTTTCCCATTCGACTTTCATTATTTCCATGCCTGAGCACTGTTATTCTAAGGGATAGCCAATCTGCTTGAGTGTATAGTTTCACACGTGCTCTTAAAACAAAATGTCTTAAAACAATATCTTAATACCTAAAACGATACGTCTGAATAATCTCAAGCCTATGTTGGCAAGGTGTTTTCTCAGATCATATTGAAAAGGTGTTCTGTGATGCCAAGTGGAGCCATGAGGAAGCATTGGGCTCATCTAATTATGGGCTGGCATCTATCTGAGGAGAGATTGGGGAAGTTATTCAGCCACTTACCTGTGTGTCCTGTTGTCTTCGTTACCACAAACCAGCCACTTCTTTTTGTGTTTTAGTCTCCATGGCAGCAAGATAGAGTCAATAATAATGAGTTCAGTGTAAGAATTATTCACAATACAGAAAAACTAGTCTACCAAGCACTTTGAGCTCCTGGGAAACTGTGTAAACACAGCTTATCATTTGTATTCTGAGACCTTGTCCTTTTAGAATCATGTGGTTCCCAGCGCCATGTTGCTGTGCATTCTTTCCACATGGGCCAAACTTTTTTTCATTTCTTTTGGTTTTTTTTTTTTTTTTTTGGTTTAAGAGAAAATTTTCCTATGCTCATAATCATGCATTTTTCTTTCTCTTTAAAAAAGTGAGGCTCTTGGTTGTCATTTCAATACCAAGTGTTAATTTGGAAGTCAGGAGACAAATTTCAGGCACTGAGGTTTTTAAATAGCATTTAATCACTGCCCTTGGTTCAGTTTCCATTACCATCAAAATGAGGATAGCAGGCTATCCAATCTTGGGGCACATTTCTACAAATGTGGCCTATGGGCAAGAATATTTGCATCAGAAACACTTAGGGGGCTCAGTCAGAACAGAGTAGATACCATCCTAGGCCTTACTAAACAGAAATATTTAGTTTGAGACATTTTTAATAAGCTCCTCAGCCATAATTATCCATGATAAGGTTTGAGAGTCACTGCTCCAAGATCAGCAATTGGTGACCTCCTGGTTTCAGGGGCTTCTAAGAAGAGATTCAGTAGCTCTGAGGAAGACATCCTTAGTGGGGCCAACTCTGCCTTCCACAACACCTTTTCTCAGAACGTGTTGAGCAGAGCCGTGGCGAGCTATTCTTTGCCGTGCCGTGCAGCAGTATAGAGAGGCATCCACAGTGGTAAGCAGAGTCACGTCTATCCAACCCTGATCTTAAGAGAGCAAGGCCTGGGTGTTCTCCTAGTCTGTCCCCGTAACGGCTTTCCCCAAGCGCTGACGGCCAGAAACAGGATGAGGATGCATGGTCTCAGATGAACCCAAATCCACAAACTAGAAGTTAATCATCAGTGTAGAGTGATTTGCTCTTTTACTTCTTGGGAGTTTATAGAAGCATTTCCTATGCCAATTTGATGCAAAGGCTTTTATTAAATCTCTGCTCTAAAGACCATCTGATATTTAGGTAAAGAAGCTTTAGGTAAAGAACTTCCAAAAATGTCTTTTCCTTCTGTCCTGAAAGAAGAATTCATCTTTAAGACACTCTTCAGTCTATCCAAGATGTATGATAAGAGGATGGAATGTTAGAACATTAGTTTCAACTCTACAAACAAGAAAAAGATTGCATAGTTTGGTTGAAATCCTCATTCAATAGGGCCAGACAGAGCAGCTTTCACTACATTTGACACAGCATCATTTATTCCATTACTAACCTGTCAGTCAAGCCTGTAGACAGTGGGCTTCATACCTGGCAAAGAGTTTCTTTGACATTGTTCAAGAATAATATTAGGAATTTGAACTATACTATATCATATATCATATGATATGTATCACCTATGCCATCTAATTTTATAAAAAGTTTCATCTCAATTTTTTACAGTATTCTTTAAAGACAAAAGAATTCTTGTCATTTTCCTAGAAGGAAAAATGTTTTCCATCTCATGAAGAACAATAAGGAAAAAAGGCTCCATGGCACATTCATTCATAGAGAAAGTTAATGGAAGGTAACCACAGAGGAGTAGTATGAAGGGATTCCTGGTAACGATGGAACGGTCCTGGATCTTGGTTGTGCTGGTGGTTACATGACTCTATACATAGGATAAAATTTCTTAGAACTACACACATACAAAATGAGTACTTGCAAAAACTAGTAAAATCTCAATAAGATTTGTTGTCTAGTTAATTGTATTATGCCAATGTCAGTTTCCTGGTTTTGATAATGAACTAGAGTTATGTGAGACGGTACCATGGGGCAGGGTAGCTGAATGAAGAGTACATGGGACCTCTCTGTATTATTTTTTGCAACTTCTTGTGAATCTTTAGTTTAAAATAAAAACTTAATGGAAAGGTTGGGAGTTCATCCCATTGTCTGTTCCTCTTCAAATACGCTGATAGACGATGCTTTACCCATACACACATTATCTGTGAAAAATATAATTCATTTAATTTGAAAAATTCAATAGGAATCAGGGTCAGCTTCATTAATCACTCACCACCTTTTAAAACTCAAGCTACATTCTACAGAACATAAGTAACCCCAAAGTGAAATTCAAGCAGGTGTTTTAGCTGACTCATAAACATAGATTTCTCAGACTTTGAAAAACTGTCAAGAGATTTATTGCCCAGACCTGGGCTGTTTGGTCACTTGAGGAAGTTGCCTCTCTTTTAACCCTTCTCTGTACACACTTGCTTTTTCTTCTCTACATCTTGGTATCTCCTCTCACCTCTTTACTTGTTAAAAACAATCAAATTCTCCTTGGAAGTTCCTGGTTTTTCCCCAGAAACTGGACTTTGAACAGCCTTCATTGAGTATGATGGATGGGCTCAAGGATTTGAGATGTGATTTCTTGTAAATTTCTCCTTCTATGCTTGGGAGAGCTTGAGGACCACCTGCCTGCTCTGTTCACTCTCTTCTGAAATGAGAGCACAGGAAGTGATTTGAATTTTAATTGCTTAATCACCATTTGATGTCGCTTCAGGAACCCCAGCTTTCCATTCAGCTGACTATTGCCAATGAACCCCAAACAAAACCAGGACTGGTAACCCGGAAGTGTGTTTTGTCAAGGGTGGGGGCAGACAAGGGATGCAAATACATGTTAAAAAGAATTAGAGGTGAGTGGGAAAGGAGGGAAACCTGTATGTTAAGAAAAGAAAATCTATCATCTCTCTTGGTTTCAGTTTCTTCATCTATAAAATGGGAGTTTTGACTGGGAAGCCCAATACAATAATATTCTGTTATTTGGACCACTTTAATAAATTAAGCAAATAATCCAAAAGGCAGAGAAAATCACTTCTCCAATTGCAGCTGATTTTGTAGATCAAACAATAACATTCTCCTGTGTTTATCCTGGAGAATTCAAACAAGGGAACACAGAGACATTTCAGAAATCACTTTCTCCCTGATTCCGTTCATAGTTAAACTGTAGTCATCAGACCACGTATGAGTCTACTCCTGTCCACAATCCTCCATCTGTTTCCTAGAGCTTTTTCTCAGTGAGAGTTGGAAGAGAGAAATGGTCTGCTGTTCTTGGTTCTTCCTTGTGCACGACCCACACTGAGGATTGAAAAATACGTAAAAACCATCTTGCAGGCTCCAGAGCTGCCTTGTCTGTTGCACAGGGGAAAGAATGGCTTCCTATCTCCGTCTGCCTTGGCCCTGCAAGATTTATTGCCTGTGGAGGCCTCTAGATCACCCCAGTTCATATAAACAGGAAATACAATTCCAAGTAAAGAAGAAAAAGAAAAAGAAAGCTTGAGCAAACTAGGAACTATAGGTACAAGGCACAATGAAAAATTAGCATATTGCTCAATTTCCTTTCCCTTATATTATGTAATTCTGGACTTTTAAAGAGCTTGAGATTGTATATAGTTGATGCAAATCAGGTGCCCTGGGGTCCTAGATGGGAAGTTCATAAGTCCAAAGTTAAATGTGGTGGGGGTTCCCCATTGTGGACCCTAGAAATATGATTTCAGTCGGCCTGGGTCACATCCTCCCATGAGAGGTCGGCCCTGTAAATAGTGAAGTGCTGGGGAAATGCAGGTATCATCTGACACAAGCCAAAATGCATTTAGGAAGTGAGAAATTGAACAGAATTTAATGATAGAATAAATTGTGATACTGCTAGAGGTTGTACAGTAATAGCGTGGAAAGTTATGCCTAAGCTTTCATAGAGAATAATTTCCAAAATAATGAAAACTTGTGGTTCAGAGAGACATTATATCTCTCTGTACATAGGGTTACAGTTTATCTTTCTACATACGGTGCATAATTAAAAAATTGAATTTACACACTTTTAGTATCCCCAAACTTCAATTTCTTTACCTGCTACTGCAAATAGCTACATCAAGAGGGCATAGTTCACAGTGGCATTCTAATAGCGCATTGGTGGCAAAAGCTACACGGATGTGGCCCTTTCACCTTCTGGGGCTTCCTGTGTATGTTTATGCACAGTAGCAGTTACAAGCTATTGCCTTCAGATTGTGCTTTAACAGGATAAGATTTAAACTGCTCTCCTGAATCTATTTACAAAGTAGAAAATGCTATTTGTGAAAACTCTAATAGGTGAGAGCAGGGTAGGGGTGGCATAGAGATAACAATAAATAAGAGAGAAACAATTCCTATTTAGGGTGCCCACAGTTTGTAGTGAGCAGAGAAATAGCAGGATCTGAACATGTATGCTTGTCTGCTATGGGAGCCTGATATGTTCCAGAAAACTCAGGAAAGGCTTTCTGGAAACATCCAAGTTTAATGAGCAGTTGAACAGTGGCATCAATCGCAAATAATGAATATGAGAAGGATTTGCAGGGTGATGAGTTTGGTTTTAGAAATGTTTGATTGTGAGGTGTCTATGAATCATCCAAAAGTGAATAATTTGTAGCAACCAAGGATTCCAAGAGAGAAGTCCCAATTGGAGATGCAGCATTGGCATCATGACAATGTCCGTGATCAAAGCTGTGAGTGTGGCTGAGGTCGCCAAAGGAGAAGGCATAGTGTAAGGAAGGAGAGCAAAGGGAATTTAATTCTGGGAAACACATCCATGAGAAGTGTGGATAAATGGGGGAGATTCCATGGAGGCATCTGAGAAGAAGCTGCAAGACACAGGAGCAAAGTGTCGCACAACCAAGGCAGGAGAGCATCAAGAAGGAGGGACTCAAGAGAGGAGATTGAGGCAGCAACGTGGAAGATTTACCACTAGATTTGACAACTTTGGTAAATTGGCAAGATAGTTTCAAAAGAGACCAGAAAGAGGGAGTTAGGGTAAAACTATGAAAGCCCTGGACAAACTTATATACTCAGAGTGAAGATCATTAGAAATGAAATAACTGAAGACTTAGAAGAGAGGAGAGACCGTTTACAAAGTAGAATTCACAGAATGAGAATTTGCTGGGAGGAGGTAGGGAGTATAGTCAGCAAAGGGCTTCAGAACACAGGTGAAGAGGTGAGCCCCAGGCAATGAATGAATACTTCTCTCACTGAGCGAGTAATCAAGGAGAGGAGAGGTGCAGGAAGTTGAGAGAGATCTTGGGATGGCTTCTATTTTCTCCATGAGAAAGGAGGCAAGGTTATCAGTTGCCAGTGAATGGGGAGGAAGTGAGATAAGAAAATGAAACTAGCATGAAGGTTTCATTTATTCAACACATATTTACTTAATACCTACAATATGTCAGCTGGGACCAGAAATGGAATTCAAATTTCTCTCAGGTGCATGACAAGAAAATGGTCTAGAACAGCCTCCAGAAGGAACTTGAGCAAGAGCTGACTGGTTACAGGCTGAAGGATCACCTCGACCAGGTTGGAGACCGTGCATTGCTGATAGCATCAATGTGAACACTTGAATGGAGTGTGATTTCCTCTAGCAGTGCCCAGAAGTCTAAGTGTGGGAGTAAAATGCAGATATTTAACTGGATCCAGAGATGGATAGTGTGAGGAAAGTGCAGCAGGAGGACAAAGAGGAAAGAGAATATTGGTGAGAGAATTAGAGAGTAAGGTATTGATGAGAGAGGGAGGTATTTAAATAGAGGAGGACATGCAGCCTCTAAAATGCCGATAGACCTGGACACAGTGGAGGCTTCAGAGCACTGAGGGTCTCAGTAAGCTTGAAGGGAAAGTTTAGGGAGGCAATGGAGGAAGACGGATAGACAAATAGGAGGTTTCTTTCAAAACATAAGATAGCAGCTATAGTTTCAAAAGATAAATTCTTCTGGAACATGGTGATGGCAGTGAGTTGATGAAGTGGAGGCAAAGGTGATTAGAAGATTAAGAAATTTGGAGGCTAAGGATCTAGGAGTATGGTCCACACGGACGTGGGAATGATGAGCAAGAGTGCGATTCATGAGCAGGAACTGGGTCAGGGAATGGATGATCATTTAGCTATGGAATGGACCTCAAAGGACTTTTACACAAGAGTGAGTGTGTCTTGACCTGGAAATAGAAATAGGAATTTAAGGAGACATGATCAATCCTGATCCAATGGCATGTGGCATGTGGAAGAGACAGCATCATCACAGGATAAAATGAAAGTAGTGTTTTCAGAGGCCAGTCAGGTTTCTATTGGCAATAAACTGGAGGAAACATTCAGAAAAGAAGATTTTGGGGATGCTGGTGAAGGGAAGTTTTGGGGGTAAGGATTAGGATGAAAGGCAGTAGAAAAAGGGATGGGGAGGAAAGCACCAAGCAAGAAGGGCCAAGAGTAAGAGGATGGATTCCTAGAGAAGCTAGCGTTTGGGGAAGCACCCAAGGATGATAGACGCTGAATCAGACTAATTTAGATGTGAATGGAACCCTGGTTGATAAGTTACTTCAGTGACTGCTGAGGCTTACGTAAGGAAATCATCTATTGCACTCTGGTGCAGTTGGTGGCAAGGTGGGAAAACAGTGCAAGGCAGTGAGAGTGAAATTTGGGAAACAAATTGAGGGGAATTGCCATGGTAGGCCTGCCAAAGGAAGGGGAGGGACGACACAGGGCAATGGAGTTTCCATTGTGCTTAGTATTAGCATTGAACAGCATGAACGTCTCTTGTATGCCTATCATTCTTTTTTCTCCCCCTGTGGACCCTGTGAATCAAGTAACTGACCAAATTTCTTTTCACTAGTTGCCAGGAAGCTCAAAAACCAAATTTTGGCCTGTTGCTACAAGACTTTAAAGCATACATTTGGAGTAATAAGTATGTCCCAGGTTTCACCTTATTTTTATTAACCTTATTTCTTCCTTTCATCAATTTTTCTGTTTTTTTCTTGTTCAGTTTGTTTTTGTTGAAACATCTAGTCTGTTTAAAATAAGAATGGATAATAAGTAATAAACATTTTAGTCTGTGCTTAATTCAAGCTTTACACAAAGGACATAAACACTGAGATTGTAGACACCTGAGAAAGAACATTTATTACCATAGAACTTTTAAGAATGTGAATGATCCTGCCAGTCATATTTGCTGTCAGGTTTACGTCTTGTATACAGTCATGCTCTGCACAACAACATTTTGGTCAACGATGGCCCACATACATGATGGTGGTCCCATAAGATTAGAACCATGTTGCCTAGGTGTGTAGCGGCTTATACCAGCTAGATTTGTGTAAGTACACTCTGTGATGTTCACATAATGATGAAATCACCCAATGACTCATTTATCAGAGCGTATCCATGCTGTTAAGAGACGCATAACCGTATACACTAATTTTCAAATTAAGAGTGCATAGGCAGTGCTCAGTCTCCAAATTCCCACATACTTCATTATCACAGTGACCATAAAATTAATTGTCCAAACCCAGGCACTTTTGAAAGTCATAAGAAGCACCACTAATAGTTATGCCAGGACAATAAGTGGATACTGAGGCTTAATCATCCTCCACATAGATCAATTTTACAATACGGGCTTAAGTTCCAAATTATCCACATTGTTTAAGGAAAATCCTCGGCTCTGTTATATTACACTTGCCATTTTCTACAGGAAAACAACTTTGTATAAAATTTTGTTCAGTTCCGGAGTTATTTGGAATGTCCACAGAGCTCTGTTGACTTTCAACAAAGGATTTTAAAGCTAGCGGCCGTGATGGCCAGGAACTCTCCCGCCAGTCAATCGAGCAACTGGGTAGCTCATTATGCTCGTGGTGAACCTGCCCAGATGATGGAGATGGAGGGGAGGGATTGAATTTAGACAGCTGTTCTGCTCCCCTCCCTGCACCACTGAAATTTGTTTCACTTGATTACACCAATTCAGTATGAAAATAAGTCCCATGCATTTGAAATGCACAGTGTAAAATAGCACATGTACCCTGTGGACCAAATGTAAATTGAAATCATTTGTGTTGGATTATGACTTCACGTGAGCTGTCAGAAAATGACATTCATGGCCATTTTGGTAGACAAGTAGAAAAAGTTCTTAAAAGAAGCTTTGCCTTTTTTTTTTTTTTAAGACTAGACAGTATAAACCATGTCCACATCTCAGATGGCCCTTCGGTCTCATGCCTGGCCACTCTCTGAGATGCCAGAAAGAAAAATGCAGGGCACAGTTCCAACCAGATGAGAGTAAGGAACAAAGGAAATTTCTGATAGAAATATGAACTGACAAGCTTCTCATTCTCAAATGGAACCCCCAAGACCACCCATGCACAGGGTTTTTCCAACTCTGAAAGAAGGGCCCACCCTGAATCAGAGCATTATATTAGGTATCTAAAAATAGCATATAGTTGCTGAGCTATTTTTTTTTTCTGCTTTATCTTCCCACCCACCCCCCCCCTCCCCCCGGTACATAGTTGCATATCTTAGTTGCAGGTCCTTCTAGTTGTGGGATGTGGGACGCTGCCTCAACGTGGCCTGACGAGTGGTGCCGTGTCCGTGCCCAGGATCCGAACCCTGGGCCGCCGCAGCGAAGCACATGAACTTAACCACTCGGCCACGGAGCCAGTCCCCCTGCTGAGTTATTTTAAGCTTTCTATCTGATAGATCCACTTTCCAGATCATTATTAAGCAATGCACTCTTTAGGAGGAGATGGTTCCAGAGTCTCTGTGAATGCTTTGGATGCTTCAGACCATAACTCTGACCTCCTTTCTCCTGCCAAATGATTGCAGTGGTACAGGGTAGGAGACCTCTTACTTCAGCAGCAAGTTTGTAAAGCTGTAGGGTGTTTGGTCCAAGAAGGGTTCTGTGGGTGAGTCAGGTGTTAGGCCTCTGAGAGTGAAACAAAAACCCCAGCAAAGTTTGAGCTGAAGCAGAGAGAAGGGCATTGAGAGGAACCACAGTGGAGCAAAGGCCATAGGAGCCAGCCTGAAGCGATTCCTGAGAGGCTGGGCATGCTCGCAGGAGCCTTTATCTACTCCCAGCCCTTCTCTTTTTTGGACATCAGTTCACTTTGGCATTGAGTCAAAACCTGAGAACCTTTTGGATGAGACACTATGCCATACCCTATGTGGTTCAGAAGTCATCAGTGTGGGGGTTCCTCCCTTCAAACACCTTGAGGTTACAATTAAAGACACAAAGAGTGGTCTTATTCTCTGTACACATCTGAAAGTATAATATATCTTAGGTCAATATTTATATAATAAATATTAACCCTCCAACAGAATTTATTAATGTTAATGATGATGATAAAAGATGTGCTTTCTTTAAAAGAAAGTACGAGTCACTACATATGAGCAATTGTTAAGCAACTTGTGTGCATTAGCTTGTTCACTTCCACAACCATCCTTCAAGGGAAATTCTGCTAATAAGTCCATTATACAGATGATAAAAACTGAAAACAGATAAGTGAAAAGATAATAAATTAAGCAATTCACTTAAAGACGTGTGATCAATTAGTGACAAAGCTACAATCTAAACCAGGCCCTTTTGACTTCAAAATCTTAAAGCTTCTCAATTTATTAATGAAATTTCTAAAAGGAATCAATACAAAGAACTTTTACTCTTATAGCATGTGTAGGATAGATTAGTAATACACATGCTCCAATTCAATTTCTTTCCAACTTCTTTCTACCTTTCCAAAGATGGTCTAATCAACTTGTAGTTAATTTCAAGGACTCAAAGGTTTTGGAATGACATTTAGTAGCAAGAAATTTTCCTCAACACTTTGAACTTAGAGTTTGTGGGTGTGTTAATGCCCTTCATTCTAAGAATATTTTTCAAAGAAACAAAACAGGTTTCGATTGTTTCTACATTAGAAAAGGATTGCATGGTACATTAAAAGAAGGCAAAGTAATACAATGTTTTTTACATGTGGTAGATTATACAACAGAGCACCAGATTATTCTCCTATGGTTTTGCAAATCATTTATCAGTCCTGTTCAGAAAATATGTAAATTCCCAGAATTTTTGCAGGTAAAAAATATTTTCTTTGTCAGTGTATAAGTAATCTCAGACTGTATTTACCAAGGATAGAGTGAAATAACATTAGACAGAGAACTAGAAAAACTCGCCACTATGGATCTTTTTATATAATCATTCAAGTGGATAACTATTGCCTTGAATGGAATCAATCTGGAATCATTGGTCGGTCGGGCCTCAATAATTCTGTTTCTTTCCCACTGAAAGATCCCATTACTTTCCTCCAACACCACCAGAGTTTATCCTAATAGATCCATAAAACTCCATATGAGAATCAAACATGATCTTCAAAGTTTTGTAGAACAAAAATCTGGTTTATTAGAATTATTGCGTTACAGACTGCAACTACCCCACCAAGTAGAGTGCGCCCCTAAAGTCTTGGCTTTCCTCGAGCCCCATGTGCTGACATAAGCAGAATATTGAGACTGCACTTCTGTGTCCCCCTCCGCATCTGTAGCACCACCTGGTCACTCTCGTCTCTCTCACACTAACTACTCTCCCAACTGAGCCTCCTGCCCAGCTTGTCTTTCTCTCTCAGCCAGTGGGGAAATTGGACGGAGTCTCCCTGGGATAGAAAGTAAAGAGTTTCATCACTTAAGTCTCTATAATAAAAGGAGGGAACAGTAAATTCCAGTTTGTTCAAGAAAAAGAGACGTATTTAAGATAGATTTGTAAAGGACATTTCATCTTTCCCTAAAAGAGCCAGGTTAACACTTTGACCAGAGAGGAAACAAAGAAGAGAAATCCACCTGCCACCAGTTAACGTGGCACCCACTGTGGGAGGGACTCAGCTTCTTCAAAGATGGACTCTCCTCCAGTTGGCAATATGCATGAGGGCAGGGTCTATAGCCTGAGAGAAATGTACTCAAATTCTGGCTCATCTGCTGTGTGACTTAAGACAATTACCTAATCTCTCTACCCAGAGCCCCAGATATGTGAAACAAGGATGATAATAATAGTATTTACTGCACTGAGTTGTCCTGAGAATAAAATGAGGTAAAAGTGTAGGTGTTTAATACAGTGCCTGGCAGCAGTAAGCATTTTAAAAACCATTGTTACTTTATCATTATTTTTCACATTAAGCCCTAGTGCTAAGAAACGTTTGTAAAACCTAGTAAACTTGGGACGTTTATTGGCAGAACTAATGGTAAGGCCATACCAAGATATTCAAACATATGTATTTACATTTTATGTAAACATGGGTTTTATTATTCTCTCCCTGTCACACACTTCTCTAGTTCTGTCAACTCGCTTTTATTAATTTTCTTCAATGAAGTAAAATTATATGCCATCCTACTACATCTGAACAAATAATGATGTTCTGTGAAACATATTTGCCAAGGTCTTTGCTTAAAAGAGAACTTTCTTTCAAATCCTACCCTTTAACCTAAATATTATCGTTTGTTAAAAAATAAGCAGAGAAAAAATACATGAACTTGAATAAAAGGTTCCACACATTGTTACTCTCATGGATATTACCAAAGTCCTACATAGAATGCCATAGAAATCAGCATGTGGCAGTATCGACGCATTTACGGGAATTCTGATAGTTCAGGCTGCAGCACCGGTGGGTCAAGAATCATTTAAATTTATCAGAACAAACAGTCATGAGAAAACCACAGTTTCATTCATCATACACTGTGTTGACTCTCTATTAATGATCTGTACTTGCAAAGTTCAGATACCCAGCCGTTTTGCATTTGTGACATGCAAGATTCTGAAGGTTGTAAACACTCAAGAGGGAGAAATGATTCTAGGTGGTCTTGGTAAGCAGAAACTGGACATAATTAGGAATGACATAGCTAAGGGGAAGAAAGGCAGACTTTAATCTGAGAACAGAAAATAACTTTTCTAACTACACCAAAAGCTGACCTGATATAATCCAAAGGAAAATAAAGGAAATCAACAATGCAAAATAATTTGATGAAGCCAAATGAAGAATTTTAATTCTTCACACATCATTAACACAATTTTTAGCTGAAAGCAAGAGCCTTGTAAAATAAGTAATAGTACACATGTACTTTATTTTGAACGTAAAATGAACAGAAAAACCAAGAGGGAGCATTTATATTTCAGACCATGACTTTCACTGCAGGCTTGGAGACCTCAGCTAAGCGTGACATCCACGAGCGAGCCAGAGCAAGGGGACAGGACAAAGCTCAACTTTTCTCCTGCCCCATTCTCTGGCTTAGGATGGTGCACACCTCAGCCAAATAAGACCAGGAAACCAGGGAGAATTTTTTCTAGAACTAATATTTTGGATGCAGAGATCATGAATCATTCCCAAACTGACAGCAAATGTGCGAAGAATCTGGAAAGGCACAAGGAGAGCTGTGCAACCAGTGTTGATGCCTCAAAGAGAAGGAAGTCAAGAGGGCTGAAGGACGTCCAAAGGACAGCCGGAAAAGGGTGGGAGAGGGGAAGCCAGAATGGTTCTGGGAGACAAGTGCAAGGCATGCTGGGAAAAGGCCCTTCCAATGAGGCCCAGAGCGGGCAGCTCGCCCTTGTTTTAAAGAGAAAGTGGTTTATTCTATCCAAAATGGTTGGTGTCTGATATTAGGCACATCCCTTTCTTTCCCCTCTCCCCCCACTTCTCCAGGGAAAACTTGTTTGGTAGTGGGAGAAAAGATGGTAGCATTAGAGGTAACGACCTTAATTCTCAATGCTTTTGGATGTACAGAATTAAGACTCAGCAAATGAGGAGGAGGAGGGAGATCAGAATGTGAAGAAGAACTCTGAGTAAGAGAACGGTTTGGAGCCTGGAGGAACTGTAAAGAGAAGTGGAGGATGAGAGGGGAGTTCAAGGGCATGAGAGGGAGCAGTCAGGAACACCTGCTGGGCTTGATGATCTTGGGACATTTTCAGACACAAAACATATGGATAAGAAATAAACAATACCAATTCCTATGGCTAAAATGAAAAAGAGTTCTCCATTTCCTGTGGGAAAACTGGAGCCTGCTGAAAACACTGGTGGTGATCATGTTTAGTTTTCTTTGCAAAGGTTCCACTATAAAATGCTAATACTAACTAATCTTGAAGTTTTAATTTGAAAGTTCAGTTAAGTTGCAAAAGAGCTTCCCTTGTTTTTAGAATTCTAAATTCTCAGAGTTGGTACCATGGAGTCAACTAGGCCAGTTTTTATGTGATTCATAGAATGCATCTCACTACATGAGCCAACACCTCCCATGGGAATCAGTTAAGCAACGTGGTCTAAGCCCCACGTATTTCCAGTAGGGTGATATCTCAGACGACTGTCCAAGGTCTGGGATTGAGAAATGTGGATTTCACATCCCAGCTCTCTAGGCACTTTAATGAGCAACCACATGAAATCCTGGAACTCTCTTGATACTAATAATGATCCTCGCATTAGGTAGCACTTGAGTATTTACCAAAGCCATTTACATCTGATTCTCACTGTAGAAACAAGAGTGATTAGGTTTCCTGCTTTTCAGGTTAGAATACTAGTAGGACTCAGAGAATTTATGGGACTTGCCTGAAGTCACATAACTAATAAGTTCTTCTTGTGCAAATATACAAAAACACTAAAGTAAATTTTATTTCAAATCATTAAATTGTATAGTAGTTAAGAAATTTCCAAGAAAGTGGATAATTACGAGTATGCTAATACAAGCATAGTATTGGTACTTAATCTGATCAAAGACATTTTGCCTCTCTCAGTTTATGAATGGAAGAACTGAAGTATAAGTATTTGAAAATCTGTATACACTATGAATCTACTGCATCTTGTTACTATACAAGAATTATGCTATTCATACCCACTATTTTAGGAAAAACGTTTCTGCAAGAAGTTTCTGCAGAATTCAAGGTCTCCTGCACATGAGAAAGTCATACATGCTCCGTAAATCCAAATCAAAGCCCTAGATACCGTAAAAGAAAAGACCTTTCCTGTTGAGAGGTAGGTCGCTGTGATGGTTAAGCACACAGACTCTGATGCCGGTCTGCCCTAAATTTAAAGCTTGGTTCCAACACTTCCTAGATATCTGATGCTGAGCAAGTTACTTAATCTTCTGTGCCTCTGTTTTCCCATCTATAAAATGGGAATAAAATATTACTGACCCATTGAAATATTGTGAGAATTCAATGAGTTAATATCTTTAAAGTGATTAGAGCCATGCATCATACATAGTAAGCCCTAAATGTAGTATTACTACAATTTCCATCTGCCAACCACTATATACTAGGCGCGTGGTGGTCTTAATGCAATTCACAAAATAACCTTGAGAGATGGGTATTATTACACCAATCTGGAAGGACAAAAATCTCCTCAGAGAAGTCCAAGAATTAGCCCCATGTCACACAGCTGAGAAATAGCACAGGCAAACTTCAGTTCAGTCTCTCCAAGTCTAATTGCCCTTAGTGTTTCCATCCAGAAAGAGAGTGTAGGGGTACAGATTAACATGGCTGCTGTGTGTTATCCTTACAAACATAGATCCACATCTCAGACTTCAATTCTAGAAACCTCTAGCTATTCATTTATAAGTTAATTTTTTTAAACAAATGAAGTCTCAAAGAAATTGGTATCGGTTTGACCAAAAGAAGTTATGAAATTACAAGGCATGCTGCAATTACACAGGATCTTGTAGTTGGCCAAACATTTTCATAGAGAGTATCACATTTAATTTTCACAGCAAACGGTCATTGTTTGCATTTTATAGTTAGAACCACAGGTTCCGAGATGTTGGATCACTCTGGTGTTTCTAAGTCACATCGTTATGGAAGCATCCTGAATGTGAGTGTACAGGTCTTTCCTCGGGACATTTTCATCTCTGCTAATTTACACTTGACTTATGTGCTGTTGCTACTTTTCTTTGAAATAAGTAATGTGCTGCTACCAACTAGATGCGCCCCTGCTGAACCACTCACCAAAATACATCCTATTGTACTACGTACATCCAACTGTACCACCATCCTACTGCCATGGATATACCCTCTGTGAGCGAGACGCACAGCCAATCCACCAGAACCCAAGCTCTGTGATGAAGCTCCCTGCACAGCACAGCTCCTTCTTTAAGTGGCTTCTCCAGTGAGAACTAACGGAACATTGGTGGAAAATAGTGAACTATGATTAAATAGTTATTTATTCGTATAATTATAATAAATATAAATAATTATAATTAAATAATTATTATTGAAGAGGTTAAAAAATAAACTTTCTTTTATGAGTGACTAAAAATTACATTTCTACATTGATAGTCACTAGGGTGGTTTCAAGTAACAAAGGAAATAGAAAAGTTGTCTTTATTTTGTTTTCACTAGAAAAATGTATTATGTAGTCATGTTCAATCCTGCCTCAAACCAAAAAATGGGGTAGGGAATATATGCATATATAGTGTTTTTCAAGATTCTTATATAAAAATGTCAGGAACATCAATAGAATTAGAATGTTTTAATATTCATCCAGTGAAGGGATGGTGAAACCAGCCATGTTTCCCCCTCCTTCTTACTAAATCCCAGGAAAAAGACTCAAAGGAGCTTCTTGGAAATTTTACTTTGACAAAATTTCAAAAGTACCCCCTCCAAATTGCTACTCAGCAGAAAGAAATCACCAGTTTCAGTTCACTTGGGACCTATAAATTCAGAAATCACGAGAAAAAGCTTTGCATCCACTGATTTGAGTTGGGTGAGGCGATTGAACAATTTCATTGGAATATTTCAGAGCTGCAGTTCTAAGTAGAAAGTGAAAAAATAAATAGGAGACCATGTTATTTATCACTTCTCCAAGAACTCTAGACAAATCAGATTTTTTTTTAATTTTTTAATTTTACTTGGGAACACATGTCCATTTCAGAGTTCATTCCATCATCTTCTAAGAACAAAGTGTTTCCAGGACTAACTTCAAAGGGAATCACATAAGCAGGGCTTATAAAGCTTCACACCACGAACACTTCAAATCTGTAAGTATCTTAAACTAATTTTGCCAATATCATTAGCTAGGCAATGAAACTGAAAATAATCCAGTTTTTTCAGGTTCGTTATTCCTCCTTTCACAAACTGGAAAAAATTATATCTATGATTCCAGCTATTGAAACTGGCACCCTTACAAGTTTTCGGTAAGATTTAAATCATGTGTATTTCATATGGGCCAAAATGGAAGCATTGGGGGGGATGGGTTCTCTTGAACTGATTCAGTTCAAGTTACGTGTTTTAGTGTTTAATTAATGACCTGGTGACATGTTTTGAAAACAGCAATGTTTCTAAATCCCTTAGCAGTGTCAGATCCAACACTTCCTCCTCCTTGCAGCCAAGGTTGAGCTTCAACTCCAGCTCCATGTGTAATAAGGGAATGGTTCTGTTATGGTGGCTGAAACACGCCTGTCTACCCCAGTGTCTGTGGACTGTGTCGTGAAACAAAGAAACAAAATATAGGCAAGGTGGACTAGGAACAGAGCTGAGCCTAAATAACTGGGCAAGCTGGTCCCAGTCACTGTAAACAGCAGGTTATTGGAAACCACTCTTGCAAGGCTCCTTACCCTTCAGAAGGAGAGCCCAGGAATAACTAGACTTCAAAGAACAGGCCCTGCAGAGGTGCATTAAAAATGTCTGAAAAAGAGAGAAAAGAGAAGAGAAAACACTGCTGTTAAAAAATAATAATTACTATACAGTGCATTTGCTTTTGCACTGTATAATTTTGTGTTCTATAAAAGAATTCCAACATCATTTTCTCAAAATGCCCAATCCATTTAAGAAAGAAAATACTTTATATCAGAGAAATATAAAGTATGTGTAAATTAGAAATGCCCTTTGGGAATATCAGCTTCTAGCTGGTTGCGCAGTTTCCTCCTCCTTCCACCCACCATGTTGGTTTGAGTCAGTGGTGCTACTGTTGACCGGCAGAAGGAAATCTGTCACTCAAAATTTTTTCCTCACCATCATTTTCCCACTTGGAAGACATGTACATAGCACACCTACTCTCCTTCTATTTTTTAAACTCATTACAACTCAAATGATCTCTATTTACAAAACAAGATTTGTATTCTCTGTAACTTCTTTCCTTCTTCTCTTTTTCTCTCTAGTTCTTTCCTAGCTACTTCAGCAAAATCTATCATCTTCTCTTGGTTATATATGCAAGCAACATCAACAATTCCTTGTTGTTTGGAGTTCTAGAAGTATAAAAACATTACTACTAGCACAATGGTATCAAATAAAAGGAAAGTCTAAATTTTGAATGAAATTGGATACAATAAGCATTTATCCCCAAAGACCCTTGAAGTATCACAAATCTAAAGTCTTCTCCAAAGTTTCTATCTACTTCCTCCTCCTCCTTTCCCTTCAGCACAATCAACCAAGAGAGAAACATAATAACATTTGGCTTTCTCGTTTTATTAATATTGCGACAGCACTGCTCTTTTTCTCTTATTTTATTGCAAATCAGCATATTTAGCTATCTCGTAGCTTAAATAGACTATGGATTTGTCTGGAAATTTAACCACTCTTTATGACATTGCTTCTGTGGAGAAATATTTTGGTGTTCCAGATACTTCAACTTCAAAATAATTACCAAACGGAACTCATTCAAAAGATGCAAAACACTGACTTTTGAAGAATCTGACAGAGTGCACCATGCATGAAGGACAAACAAGAATATGAAACCCTCAAATGGGCTTGCTCTTTCATTCATTGCCATCAACGGCTGCATTGAAAGTTAGGCTGGTGTGATGGTAAATAAATCAGGCTTTGGAGCCAGAGAGCCCACGACCAAACCTTAGCTCTGCCACTTACTAGCTGGGAAAACTTGAGCAAGCCACTTACTCCTGTAGCGCCTAAGCTTCTTCATCCCTTAAACAGGGGTAATTATAGGACATATGTCATAGAGATGCTATGGGAATGTAACGAACTAATTCATATAAAGTTCAGAGAACAATCCTTGGCAGTTGGTAAGCCTTCAATAAATGTTTGGGATCATTATTATTAGTATTACTATATCAGACACCAGAATCTCTTCCCTTCTTGGGTCTCCTTATCAAAACTCCCATGAAGAAGGGTACAGCAGGGAGCTCAAAGAAGCCTTGACGACACTCAAACACTTGGTATGCGCGATAAGAGCAGAGTAAGTTGGGAGGCAGGGAGGCGTGCAAAGCGGCTACTGCTATCATAAGAGTTAACAGGGGCTTGAATTAACCCAGCCGCAGTGGGAATGAAGATGGGTAGATAGGGTCAAGAGATGTGACATACTCTAAAAATCAAAATGGTAATGTTACCCTACTCGTGCCAACACTCCTGAGATGGTGCATAAGCTGACCAATAATAGAAAACCAAACATTATTGGCCGACCAACTCGGCCATAATCCCAGAACTCTGCCCACTTTCTAGAATCTTCAGGACTCAGTTGTCAAAGGAAAATGGAGCATATGATCCCTCAGATCCCCTGCAGTTCTTACATAATGCCATTTTTAGCGGGGTAAACATCAACATTACTGAAGTATTTTCCTTAACAAACATTAAGATGTCAGAGGCAAGATGAGGGTAGGCACTGCAATGTTTTATTTCTTCACAAATGAGAACAATCTGGAGCAAATAGGGTAAAATATTAACATTTGCTAATTATGGAAGATGGGAATATAGGTATCATTCAATTTTCTGAATTCTCTATATGTTTCAAATATTTGATAATTGATAACTAAAAGAAATGCAAATACAATCCAGAAGAGGCAGAAGCTAATATGTAGTCAAGATGAATAAAAATACATCAACATGTCTGTTAAAATCCCTATTTTAGTTTCTGGTTATACTCTTTCACTTGAGGGGACTGGACCTAGATAGACAGGAGCAGAAATGAAGGCGCCAGGCTAGGGTGGGGTGGGAGGGGAGCCGGTTTCTATCACTGTCCACAGGATGGAATCCTGGGCAGATGGAGTAAAATGAGCTGTCCACTGAGTGGTTTTAATTCCTTCCAAACTAAACCTCTTCATGTTCAGGCTCTAAACTGCTCCCAGATTTCGGTCCAAATAAGGACCCAATGTATAAATAATGCCTTCTGTCTAAAGTGACCCCATCTGAGAAATCTCCCTTGACTCCCCAGGCATCATCAGCTCCCTCCCCTCTGGACTCACCCCACTACACCACAGCCACCACACAGGCGGGTGCTGGGGAGGCTTCAGTCATGTGATATTGGGGAGCTGTTCAGCATAGCATGAGCATAGGGGTTTGAGGCTAAATTTGCTCTCAATTCTGATTCTTTCCTTCTGCCTCCAGGATTAGGCTGTTAGGACACTCCATCGTCTTCTCTAATGAACATACATATGCAGTAGAGATCCACGTTCTTTTTTGCCCTTGAATATTTTACTTTCTTCATGTTCTGGTTTAGGGATTCTCAAACCTGGTATGAGTGGCAGAATTATTCGGGGGAAAAAATTTTAAATATACAGTTATAAGGTTCTGTATGTGACCCATACAGAGCCTCGTAACTCCCTGGGCCCCTCTCTTGGGGTCCAGGTATCTGTAGCTGAACTGGAAATTGAACCCAGGTTTCCCTACTCCTAGACGGGCATTCTTTTACATTTTGTGGCTTTATTGCTTATTCCCAAAGTTTGGAGCCCTTACACCTGCCTAAAGTTAGATTTGTTTCTAAACCCCTACTCATAGACCCCAGCAAATATTTCATTAGGAAGAAGTTGACCTCATGTGGCAGGAAAGCGTGGAGAGAGCAGGCTGAGGCCTCAGGTACAGTAACTAGAAAGTGAGGAACATACGTGATCCAGAAGGCCTAGCTGGCTCCTGACTCATGCCTACATTCTGCACAGATTGCTGAACATAGACTAGTAGAGAGCCAATAGCAAGGTGGTTAGGAGCACAGGTCTAGAGTCAGATTGGTCTGAATTCAAATCCTGATCTTGCCACTTAACAGTTGTGACCTTGGGCAAGTGACTCATCCCCTTGATTTCCTCCTCAGCCAAATGGAGCTAACAATGGACCTCCTTCATAAGGTTATTATGGAGATTAAATAAGTTAAAACCTTGAAAAATTTTAGAACAATGCCTAGAATGTAGGAAGTGCTGTGTTAGCCACTATTAACATCATCAATAACACTATTATTATTTGTCCAGCTATTCTGTTCCCTGGAGTGAGTCTCACTTGGAGGAAACTCTCTTACGGACATGCAAGCCAAGTAGTCCTGAAATTCCATTCACCCTTCTGCTGCATGGTTTGTATCTCCTGTGCTTTTAGTGGGTCCACATCCAAGTCTATCAGCAGTGGCCAAACTGACTGAACAAATAAGACAAAAAGAGTAAGCCTCAAAAGTCTGAAAGGACCTCACCAAGGTGTACCCGGACGTTCTTAGAACCATGTTAGAATAGTCGCTATTTGCTTGGATTATGAGCCAAGAACACATCCCAACAGCAAGACTCCTCCTGTATCATTCCATCGAATGTCCCCCTGGAAGCAGTAGTAAATGTATAACACTACTGTTTCCATTTGTGGCCAATCTTTTTGTAGGTGGGTTAAAAAAGGGATTTTTAAAAAGATATATTGCTGAACTTTAAAATATCTTTGGTTCTTAGAGTTTGAAAGACAGAACTGGAATGGTGCTATACGCATAGGCAAAAATCATCATACCACAGACTTACAAATGTCACAAAAACTCACTCTCATGAGTAATGTTGCTTACGTTAAAAAAAATTTCTCACATGCCACTAACATCCTTGAGACTACAATATCTTGGACCATTGTCACTATGTGCCTTTAGAGAGGAGAGAGGCAGAGAGACACCAGGGGAATCACAAAGGCTCAGAAGCAGAGAAGATGCTGCAAGAGTGTTTTAGAGGCAGAAAGGACCAGGAGGCGTCAGCCAGCCGGCTTTCTAGGTAACACATGTGGGCAACTGAAGCATGGGAGGAACCTGTGTCACCCCAGGTCACCTGGATGATTAGGGGCACATGTGGAACTGAGGTTCCCATTGCCCCACTCCAGTCTAATACTGTTTCTACAGTGCTTCATGATGCTGTTTCATACAAGAGCAAGAGGGTAAATTTGCAGTTTATATATAGTATTCTAATTAAATTTTGTTTCCAATGAAAGCGACTAAGCAGTAAGCAGCAAGGAATGTTGCTTATAAATCCTTTTGTGATTTATATGAGGTTTTTTTCAACTCAAGTTATTAATTAAAAGGGAAAGAAGGGACATCGTTTTATTGAAGTATGCTTTATACATCGTATTATAAAAGAGAAAGATATGCATTTGAGCTAAATTAGACAATGCTAAAAGACTGCAATCATCAAAATAAGGCTTGGACCCACAATCCAGTCACTCTTAACAGGTTGGCATAGTTCATTCCAGTTTTAGTTTTCCGTCATAATTCTTATATATTTGTAGCTAGACTGTATACATACTGCTGAATTTTCATTTTCGCTTAACAGTATAAGATAAGCATTTTTCTTCTCCATTAGAAAAAAGCATGCTCTGAGAGAAAACTGGAAAAGAGAAAAACAAAATTCATTTTAACTAAAATTAACAACTTAACAATTAAAAAATTAAAATATCGGTTTAAACATTTTAAATAAAATTTAAATCATCCATAATATTGTATCACTGGTATGTGATCTTTCCCATCGCTGTTCGGTGTGGTTTCCTATCCCCTCCGTTCTCCTTGCAGGGGCACCTGTTCTCCTCTGTGTAAATTCCAGAGCTTGACCTGGGAGCTCAGGACCCATCAAACGAACAGAGGAGAGAAGCGGGGTTAGCCAGAGCAGTGGAGCCCACGACCTCTCTCTTCCCTCCTGCGTAAGTTCCACCCTGGCCTAAGTTCCCTCCGTTGAGGATTCTACACCTAGTGCTCAGCCGGAGGAGGAGATTCCAAGAGGACAGAGAGGGAACAGAATGATCCCAAGAAGAGTTAACAGTTGAAGAAGTGGCTCCAACCACAAGTGGATAATAAATCTCAAACAGGAAGGCGCCCAAGGAAGTCAGGGCCAAGCGGGTGAAGTCCAAGGTGGGAGAATGGAAGGAAGAATAACAGAAAACAAGAGAAAAAAACTAAGAACTAGGGAAATATAAAATTAAAAAAGACTGACAGAAACAGAGAGAGAGAAACTGCTCTTCCCTTCTTCCCTACCTGCTCGTTGAGACTTAGACAGATAATAACCTGACTGCCCAGAGCGTGACGGTGAATTCTGGGATAAATTTTCTCCCTCCTTGGGACACTCAGCTCGGCTTCTCCATGATGTTTCCATTCTGATTTAGTTCTTTTCCTCCGCCTGCCACCCCCTCACGTGACAGAGCACTGTCATAACTGAGTTTCTCTTACCACTTCTCCCGCCAGCTGGAAGAGATGCTTGGGAGAGCCAATGGTGGGAACAACGGCAAGACAGGTGTAAAATGTTTACAGATATATTTGAGAGAGAAGGTTCCGAGGTTTCACATCCCTCAGTTTTTACAGTGATGTTTTCACCTTCTTCCATCAAACAGGTTTCGACTTCAGGAAGAATTAACCGTCACTTCAAGTGATTGGCTGTGGTAGAATTATTTAGTTGAGATTTGTACTGTTGTCCTTGACACCTTTCCTACAGTGGAGTAAACTATCTGTGTAGCTTTCTAATGGGTGTTTCTGGACACATCTCCTGAGTTTAGAGTTCTATATGTAAAATTTTCTTTAGGGAAGAAGATACCAGAGGGACGGGGTTAGTAATTGACAGCTATTAAAACAACAAAACTGTTATGTTCCTCAGTTATGGTTTCTGAGGTGAATTTAATAGATTTATGAGAACTTTTATAATTAGATAATTTTTATAAAATAATTGCCCATTGTTGAGTCTAAACATTCCCAATATGACAGCCTCTATTTGTAAATTAGCTTCCCAAGACACTCGGAGAGCCAGAGGCAGGTGCCTATGGCTTCCTCGTTCCCCTCGACACCGGCTACTCTGCAGCTCCTGGGGTATCCCTGTTAAACCTGAACGCATGTGACAGTAGAAATTATCCTAAACTGAACAAGTTTCCAATGAGGTCTGCAGAACTCCTACGCTGGGTCGGACCTCCCTCGCACCTGTTCTAAATCCTTGCGGGTTCATTCACGGTGCAGTATGAAGCTGAAGGACAGGTCGAGCTCTCCCTCTAGCCTGTCTTTAAACACTGCCTGGGTCTCACACAAGCACCTATGCCGACATTCTGCTCATAGACCACACACAGAGCTAAACATCAGGGTTATGTCTTCGCGAGTCAGCTGCCACAACCCTATGCGTGTAGATAGCTATATTTTCCACTCGGAAAATAATTGCAACTGTATTTTCATGTATCTTTGAGAAGGCTCTTTGAAAATGAGTAAAAAGAACAGAATCAAGTAGAGCGATCAATCGTGGGCAACTATGTCAGGCCAATGACTTCGTGATTCGGGGGTTTTTGAAGCACCAGGCTGAAACCAAATTGTACTGCCACCAGGCTGTACCGATGTATTTCCACCAAATGAAATGGGAAAAGAGGATTAAAAAAATCAGCCAAATACAATGCTTGAAAGGAAAATAAAAAGAGTAAGTATATATTATTTCTTGAAAAGAAGATCAACCTATGTGAAAAAGAGTACACGTATTTTTCTTATATACAAGTAAGCCTATGTTAAAAAAATCAAATGTTCCCTTTAGCTTTGATCTGCCCTTGTTCTCTCTTAGATTTATAGTGTCTTCTCGTTTCCAAGGACTTATCCCTTATTGACTCTTGTCCTCAGTTCTCACATTTCCAGAAGAAATATTAAACAACCCAGCATGCCCTCTGCTTTCCTAGATGGAAACAGCTTGAGTAGCAGGTCAGACATAGCAGAAAGCGTGTCTACTAAACACTCGCACCAAACCTTCTTGCCAAAGTTGAATGAAAGGAAGTTTACGATGGTTGACTGAGCCAGGGCCAGAATGCCACGAAAGCATATTTTATGTTAAATCGAGCTTGGCCAAGAATCTCTTTTTTCAGAGTTCCCAGGCAGACGCCAGCACACGGCCTAACCTTAGGACCAGCAGCATAGCTGGTCCCTGGCCCCAAGACACCACCCAGCAGAATCTGCCAATGGGTCTGCGATTCCATTGAAAACACATTCCCTTAGGTTAAGACACTGCCTGTTCCTAAATAACCTCTTTTTAAATTAATCCAAATGTTAGGACAGATAATGTAATAATACATTATTTATCTGCAAGACCGTTTGTGAATACCGGCCTGGCTCTTTTCTATCCTGACTGGAAAACTTTCCTGGGCTCTGTATTTTTCCACCTCTCAGTAGCTGTGTGAGTGTTCACAGATTACTTTATCTTTCTCAGCACTATTGACTTCATCTATAAAAATAAGAGAAAATATTTACCTTCTTGGATAATTCATTATTCCCAGATTCATTCATTCATTCATTCATTCATTTATTCCAAAGCACTCTTCCAGCAGCTGGGAACACAGCAGTCCACAAAACAGGTAATATCTATGCCCTCTTGGGGCAGACAGTACTTGAAGGGGGGTGGGGGCAGGGTTCAAGGAGACAATAAATATATATATGAACAAATAATTGGCAGTAAGAACTAGAGAGTGTTCCATTTTTATATAAGGTGATCAGCAATGGCCTTCAGCTGGCCATGCAAATATTTGATGGAACAGCATTTCTGGCCAAGGGAATAGCAGGTGCAAAGTCTCCGGTGCAGTAATGTGTTTGCATTTTCACACAACAGTGAAGACACCAGGGTGGCTGGAGCACAGTGAGTGAGGGAGTCAGTGGTGGGGGATGAGGCCAGAGAACCAGGAGGACTGACAATCACGTAGGGCCTTGTAGGCCAGTGTAACGGGCTTTGGGTTTTACTCTGCATGAAATTCTAAGCAGAGGCAGAACATGGCCTGACTTCAGCTGTGAAAGGATCACTCTGGCCCCCACACTGTGATTCAACTGTGACGGCAAGGGCAGAAGCAGGGGCTCGACTTAGGAGGTCAGGGCAGTAAGCCAGGAGGGAGCTGGTGGTGGTTTGGCCAGGGGTGGTGGTGGGGAGACGGGAAGCAGTGGCTGGATTCTGGAGATGCCGTCAAGGTTGAGGGGGCAAGACTTGCTGATGGTGGGAGGAAATAGATGAGGGAGAACAAAGTCCAATGTTGGCACACAGTAGATGCTCTATAATGTGTTAGTTTCCTTTCCCTTCTTTCTGCCTAATAGACGTTTGAGATAAAGCATTGCAGAAAGGAGGGATCTGGAGGGTAGGAGGAAGGACGACCGAGAGGGAGAGGACAGAGCGTGGGCTTGGGCATCTCTTCGAAGCAGCAGGAGGTCTTTGAAAGCTTCTCAGGAGGAGGGTCTCCTCCGTCCCACACCTCAGTCCTATCCTCTGCTGCCTTGGGGGAAACCTGCAAGAGGAGAGAAAACAATTCTTAAATGGTGACCAGGTCTGAAGGTCTTAATCAAGTCTCCTCTGTGCTTCCCTGTCTCCCGCCCCTCGATACCCACACTGACACGCGCATGCACCATTAGACAACATCTGGAACTTGGATGCAAGCTAAGGGAAAATGGGAGCATGAGAGGACCAGAACTGATGGATTCATTTGCACTTCCCAGACAAACGAGGGCTCAAAGGCTAAGTCATGTCATTAGGAAAAAGAAGCTGTATTTCATCCACAGTCCAATTTTGTGGAATGAGATGCTACCCGCTACAGTAACAATATCCTAATGTGACTATCTACTCTCGTAGTTTAATATTCATCTATCCATTTTTCTCCTATAAGAATATATTTGAATTGCATTTTGCAAATATTTCTTATGAATTTATTTAAGTTTGATTATATTTCCGAAGCTCCCGCTCCAGCAAGGTGAAATAGCTGAATTTATCAGCATATGACAGTGAAACTGAAGTAAATGATCTAGAGCCTGAAAAGGTGGCCTCACAGGCAGGGAGCCCTTTGCCCGAGCTTTTCCACAGTAGGACTCGTGGAGCCGGAAGGACAATGGACATCTGCACAGAGTGACAAACTAGGAAAATCAGGAAATCCATGGGACCCTGGCGTTTCTTCCCTTGATAAAAGAAAAAGGAGGCTTTCCCTTTTCTTCAGGTTTCTGACAACTTTGCCCCGCTGTGCTGATAGCGAGCCTCAGGCAGCCTTCTGGACTTCTGCCCTAGTTTCTCCCTGGGCAGATGACAGAGAGGAATGAGGACTGTCAGGAAATACTCGTTTTACCCTCACTGCTCTGGGGGTTTCTCCCCTCCTCACTTAAGGCAAAGTTTCATTTCATTTCCTTCTCAACCTTGGCCACAGCCATTCCAGGCTGTTACTACACTTCCAGACCTATTTCTAACAGCCAGAAATCACTTGAGATGAGAATGAGACTCTTTGAAAAGCAGAGGTTTTCTAGAAGCCAAAAGCTTCAGAAGAGAACAGTGAAGCCCAGGGAGGCTGGGTAACTGCTCTCAGGTGTGAGAGGAGAAAAAAAAAACAATGCCGGCACATGACGTTCATGTTTTCTTCAACTTTACAAAATGCTCAGGTTACATACCATAAGATTCTGTTTTTGTAACACCTTTGAAAGGATTAATTTTAGAAACGAAGGGCGGATTAGTGGTTGTAGAAGTTCGTGGGGGCGTGCAGGAGGAAGGCGCCTGTGATTAATATAAAGGGCCCCAAGAGGGGTCCTTCTGGGTCGGTTGGAATTGTTAAGTATCTTGACTGAGGCGGTGCATAGACTAACTTACACAGGGGATAAAATTTATTGAATTTAATACATACACACAAGTGGTGCAAGTAAACCTGGGGAAATCTGAATTAAGATTTCTGAATTCTATCAATGCCGATATCCTGATTGTAATATTATCCTATAGTTTTGCAAAATGTTATCACTGGGGAAAACTGGGCAAAGTGGACAAGGGCTTGGTCTGTATTATTTCTTACAATTGTACATAAATCTACACTTGTCTCCATAAAAAATTAAATTTAAAAAAAGTGATTAATGGAAGACACTCAGTCTTTAAAATTTTCTTCACGCTATAGATGCCACCAAGACAAATGCGGAAAAACTGACAGAGTATATTTACCAGCAAAGAATGGTTAATAAAAAATAATGAAAAATATCCAGCCTAACTCATAATTAGAGAAACGTAAATTAAGACAGTGAAACTTTATTTTCACCCATCTAGAGTTAACATTAAAATAAAAAGATGCGGTGAAGATATAACAAGACCTGTGCTCCCATACAATGATACTAGGACTGTAAATCTGACAATATTTTTAAAAGCCATTTAGTATTTTATAAAAATGATGCATGACTGGTATTTAAAATTCAGGAAATAAAGAATAGTAAAAGAAGAATGCAATAAGTCATTTAAAATGCTATCACCCAAAATACCCATTAACATTTGGCAAACATTTCAGACTACTTTTTATGCATATAGACAGAGAGATAAAAATAATAATTTTAAAAATGAATCACATTATACACAATTTTAAAATAAAAGTATTTGATTCGGTTTTCCTTAAAATTAGCAACAGAATCTAACAGCCTCGAAACTGAAGGAATTGCTGAATATCTGGTAAAACTTTCCTTGCAGCAAGCAATATCATTGCTTAAGAGATTTTTCCAAATTAAAAAGATTAGGTAAAATATTATGAATGGGGATTATGTGTCTCTATGTGTATTTTTAATATGTGTTTATTAATAAGCGTCTATTTCAATTTTCAAGTAGTAAAATTCAGTCAACTCTGTGATAAAAAGCAGGAGTCTAAATCAATCCCAAATATCCCACCCTATTTTTTAAACACACAAAACACTTTAAAACAAGCTTACTGATAGGATGAGCTTTCAAGACAAAATAATGGAATGCTAAGCCACAAGCAAAATCATATAAAATGAAAAAATCTATACGGGGATTCCTGAAGCTAGTAGTGATTACAGCAATTTAAATACAGAGAAAATACTCATGTGTTCAGATTATTATCAGTCTGTCTCCTTCTCCCTGAATTACTTGTCCAGTGAAGATCTGGTTTTGTGGTTTTATCAACCACAGCCTTATGACAATCAGAAACTCGGAGTAACACTGTATTTTAACTTGTCTCATGGTTTTCTTCTATAAACTTTTCTCTGAATTTCCAATTCCCTTTCTTCTTTTTCTTCTCGTTTATTAGACAGATAAGTACATTCATGTATCACTAAAAACCTCCAGGTTTGGAATAACAAAAGGTGTACATCAGGGTTTACTATCTTCTTAAAATAATCTCCAAGGAACCATACGCTTTGACCAATAATCTTATAAATTTTTTCTAAAGAAATGATCAGAGATGCATTCAACATTTATGTGTAAAACTATTTGTTATTATCTATAATAATAAAAATTAGAAACAATCGAAGTAATCCATAGTAAAGAATTTGTTAAATAAATTATAAAGAAGTATAAATCATGAAAAGCTATTTTCTAAATGTTCACACATACAAATGCAAATGCACAGAAAAAAATCTGGAAAAGTACATGCAAAATTGATAACAAGTTACCTCTGAAGATGAGATATACCCGAGGACTTCAATTATTTGAGACTTTTCAAATGAAAATACATTGGCGTATTACTTGACTTAATTTTTAAAATACCTAAATACTATAACTAATGTTCTATAAACCCTACATAAATAAAGAACTAGATCAAAGAAAAATAGCAATGAACAAAAGTACATTCATGAGTATGAGTATTGATGTTTTTGAATAAATTTCAGTGATATGGGAAAATATTCATTGTATATTACTAAGAGAAAAAGTGAGGATAAAACACTTTATCTGCTGCAAATATCTGTGTCTATTCATAAATAAGGAAATAAGAAACATCAAAATATTGATACTGTGGTTGTTATATCTGGGTTGTGAAATATCGATGATTTCTGTTTTCTTACTACATGTATTCACTTTCCAAATTTTCTGTATTTTTATACTAAGGGTACAAATAGTTCAAAGCCAAACCGCAAACTGAGTTCTCTCAGGGAATGAACAGAACATTTCCATCGATTCCCAGGCAAACAGGCTTTCTGTTATGGATCTTCATCATAAAGGTTGGGCACAGTAGACGATACACAATGATTCCACCCACTAGAAACCGGCAACGGTCCGACACAGGCTGGAAGGTTTTCAGTTTTACTAAAAACAAAACAAAGTGGAGAAGCTGACTAGAGAGATTCTCAGAAGGAGTTTTGGTTAACAGTCAGCCAAACTAGCAAACACTTACTAGACATCTTCTTTTCCTTAATCAAGAGGCGCCTTCCAAACGGCAGCTCACATACTGTTGCCATTACACCCTGGAGACTGGGTTAGTCAGAGGTGAGAAGTCCTCAGAGGTGGCTTTCAAAGCAAGGCGAGGAGCTCCTCTCTGGATGGAGATGATGGTGATTTCTATGTGGTCTGCTGAAGGCACTGGGCTGAACTAAATGACACGAGTTATTTTCTACTCTATCACTACAGATAGAAAAAGTTGCAAAATACTCTGTCACCTAAATGACGCATTTTATAAGTTGGACTTTACACATAATTTTAAGTAAAAAGTGACCTGGAGCAGACATTCTCACCCGTGCTTTTAGCAGTTCAAGGTTCTTGAATGGTTTCAATAGATGTCATGAAACTCTCACACCAAAATTATTTTTAACTTGCTTTAATTTTTTTAAATGTCAAAAAATATACACACCATGCAATTCCGTTAGGAGGTTGTGTGTGTGTGTGCATATGTGTGGATAGACTATGTGTCAATTCACACACGCGTGCATGAGCATGAGTGCACACACACACACACAAAACAAACAGGAGTTGCTGAACATAGCAGTGGGCATTTCATCACCATGAGGCTTCTGTATGAAGCTACTAAAGTTTAAGCTTCAAGAAACTTCACTTGTGTAGACCCTTTCCAAGACCTTGAGTTGTCCCTAGTAATCTGCTAAATTCACCATGTTTTGATAAAATTTGTAAAAGAAGCTACTGTTGCAATTTTCTACTTAAAGAGATACCCTAATGTTGCATATGCTTTCGGCCCCATAAACCTGGATCTATCGCTGAGTAGCATTAACATGGCCAGCGTATGGCTGGAAGGAGGGGAGCTGAGGAGAGGGAATAGCATACACACAGAGTGCTAAATATGTGCTAGGCCCAATGAAAGGCGTTTTGTACAAACTAAAGCTTCGACAGCCTCCCAGAGCTCCCATCCCTCACTTTGGACCTGCCCTCTCACTTCCTGGCTCAGTGTGAAGTCAGTTCAGCTCAATTATGGGGCCCACAAAGGAGGCTGGTTCACAGCTACCCCAGAGGGATGAGAGCAAGGGGAAAGAGAAGGGATATTTATCCCTGGCTCAATTCTTTATTGTCTTCCACTTCCTTTCTTTCCTTGCTTGATAATGTTGCATTTTATTTATAATGCACTCTTTGGTTTTAAAGTACTTTTTAACATATTTTATCTGACCCTACAACCACTCTAGAAGATAGGCAGGTATTATTTAAGCTGTTTTACAGACAAGAAAACTAAGATTTAGAGATGTTGAGTAGTTTGGTGAAGGTCGTAAGGCAAATAAACAGAATGGTCACCAGAACCCAGGCTTTCTGACCTTCTAGGTCACCCAGTGACCTTCCCTCACTCCATCCCTTAAAGTAGTAGAAGAGATAAATGGTAAGCAGCCCTCCCTTCAACAACAGAATGCTAGTTTCTACTAAAATGCCCCTGGGCCCATCCCAGGCTAAATTAGAGCTGCACACAGCCACAGGAACTCAGAAGGAGCAAAACCACTAACATAATACTCTTTCCTCTTGAATTCCATTATGAGAGCATCAAAAAAGAAGCCCAGCCATCTAACTCAAGGCCAATGCCAAGCGCTGAGCCGCTGAATCTCTGCTTCTAAAGTAAATGCATTGCTTTCGGCCTCCATCACATCGCCCAAATCTTATCTTCTCAACTGTCTTCCACAAGCTTCTTCCTCTCCACTCCCTCTCCACTATCACTTTTGTATTTCAACAAATTTGCCCTTTAAGTAACTCAGATCTCATTTCATTGCAGGCGGAAACCTTCACATGTTGAACTGAAAGTAGTTATAATGTCAAAACAGAACCACTCATCATCATCCAATGTTACTAAAATAGAGAAAGAAGTTGAATGCGAAGATGGCCAAAGAGGTGACCTTGCCAACTCTGCCCAAATTCCCCAGCTACAGGAAATTCTTTTCCCTCCCTGACTCAAAGGAAAAGTTTTTATAACTCAAACTGAGCCAACAGAATGGAAAAGTAAAGGTAACAGACATGAAAAATGATTTTCAGACAACATGGCCACATTTCTAGAAGAAGCCAGTTATAATCATTGCTTTCATCTCTTCACCATTTGTTTCTTCATTACCTCTTTGCAATCAGCTTCCCTCCTTATCACTCTCCTGAAATGGTACACTATAGAGACTCCAACAGTCCTTTCGTGACAAGTCAGATCGCCTCTTTGCTCAGCCCTTGTTTTTTACATTCTCTAGATGGCCCTTCACTGTTTTAACTTCCCCTTCCTGAAACTCTCCATGATTTTGGCCTTTGGGGCATACCAGTGTTTGGGTCTTCCCTGCTTCTCTATTTGCGACTTTTTGTTCTCTGGTTCTACTTACAAAACATTCTGCTAATCTTTGTCCCTCATCTGTTTTGCTATTTTTCCCATTCCCATACCCACAACAAAAAGGATTCAAAACCTATGTGTCATCCCTCAGTCCATCTGAGAGATAGGCTGTTTGTTTCTACGTGTAAATATAAGTTGCTTTCAGAGTTTAGCTCAGAAAAGACTCTGGAGGAAGGCATGGGACACCATGAATTTTCCTTGGCTCAAGACAGACACAATCTTGGGCTGAATGAGGTCATCCAAGGAGTCAGTGAAAGCTCACAGCCCTCTCTGCCAGTCTTCCCCGAGGTGGGAGCAAACAGGGGTCCTTTTTACCTCCATCATTGCAGGTCAGATGCCAAGGACTCAGGGTCCATAGTACAAGGGCCATATGCTTAATTTGATTCTCTAATAACCAGAATATTGTTGCTGATCAGTCATAAGCTAAATTGATATGTAACTAAAAGCATCTTTTGTCTGTCAGCACTTGTCAAGAGTCAGCACATTTGTCTAATAGAAGGGCAGTATAATTAAAGAAGTTCTGAATAATGAAATTAGGAACTCACAGAGGGAGGTGCTTACCCACAGTGTGTCTTGTTTAAACAAGGCATTCTCCAGAGTGTCCACATGTCACATGCCCAGGAAGAAAAGCAGTGGTCATTGACTAAATACCTGATTGATTTGATACAAATGGAGGTAAAATGCCTTGCTTTGCCAATACAATATTCATTAAATGTTAATAAGTAGATAGCAAAAAATATCATTTTAAGTTTTACAGGGTTTCTTAGGATTCATTCATTCAACAAGTGACCTAATTAACCGTTGAACGTGTGTAGGCACTCTAGGAAATGTAAAAGTAAACTAGAAATACTTCCTCTGGACAAGAAATTGACAATCTAGTAGTATGATTAAATACACACTTAAATACCTATAAGTGGAAAGTAAGTGATGCAAGAACTGTCCAGATAAAATACTACATATATAGCTTTTTCAATATCAGGATAGAGATTATATTTTAGAGGCATTTGATCTGTATAGCATATCCCAGTTCATTCATTCATTTGACAATTATTTATTATTTGCTCACAAAGTGCAAGGATATGAGAGAAACAGTGACAAAACACAGTTATCCAGTCACTAAGCAGCTCAGAGTCTCATCAGGAAAGCACATGTGATACAAGTAATTGCAAGAACACTGAGAATCACCAAAACAATGTGTTGGGTCTTGTAACTTGACAATATCCAGGCAACCTTGCCTCCTCTTCTCCCTAGAAGCTGTCCTTGTCCTTTCTCAGTCAGGAAGCCCCAGAACATGGCTGGGGGGTTGAAAATGTCTACCTATGGCACAAAAGATCCATTTGCAAATCATAGACAATATTGGTGTTTTATCTCCCAAGAACCCTCTCTCTACTGAGAAATGAAATTAGGGCAGTCAAACATATGGTGGCCATTCAGTTGACCATGGATGTAGCCTGACTGAGTACTAGGTAATGTTCCTCAATTAGACATGATAATCCTCTTCACAAAAGCCAGATAAGCATATTATGTGTTTATACCAAGCCACTTAGCTTACTGGTGAAAATGGCCTTATATTGGGTAGCTGAGAGGCTCAACTGGGACACAATCCTAAGATTGCAGGTAATAAAGAAGGTGATTCCTTTTATGCCACATAAGCAAAAGCATTCATATCCATGCTCAGTAATTCTTTCATTCCAGATACAAAAACAAACTCATTAACAGATAGTTTTAAAATATACAATGGCTCTGTATAAAATGGAGGTTTCTTTATAAAATGTTTAAGGTACATTTTCTTTAAAAAAAAAATCATTTTCTGAAAGCCTAAATGAGCTTTAAGAAATTGACAAGCTTACTTCATGCACTCACTGATTCATTCTCTCATTTGTTAGCGTAGTCCACACACATTTAGCAAGGTATGCTAGACACTACACTTGGAATCCAAGATGAATAAACACAGCCCCTGCCCTCAAGGTGTCACAATGCAGCCATCAAAGCACAGAAGAGAGAGTGATCCACACCCAAACCTTAACGAAGCCCGGATGGAGGTGGGTCTTAAAGGAATGCAGGAGCCATTACTGGGCCCAAAAGATGGCCACAGGCACACGAGGCCAAGATCACAGCTGAAGGGAGATAGCCCAGAGACTTATGGGAGAGCAATGAAGAAAATTCCATGTTTAGAGCTTGGTTTAAATAAACATTAATTTAACAAGACTTTTTATCCTGAGAGAGTCTTGGAAGAGTTTAAAAATAAAAACGAATTGGCTATGGGCTTTAAGTGTTTCTCTCTAAATAAAACCCTCCTAGAAGTCCCATTGTCAGTCTGAGCTTCTAGGTTTATAAAAATGCTGTTTATTAGAAGCTTGGCTTCTCCAGGAGGGAAGGTAAACTCTAAATCCTAAGAACAAACGTGGAGGAAGGGTCAGAGTATAGTGAGTGGTTTAACATGTTCACAGTTACTTAAGCGACACGCCAGAATTACCAAGAAAACAGATATTTACAAGAGGGTAAACAATACATCTCAGTCATTTAAACAGCCCAGTTTCATTGAGAGAGAGAGAGAGATCTTTTACAGTCATGAAATAATGACCAATATTTTCCTCACCACTTTTTCATTCCCACATCCCAATAGCCTTGACAAGTATCATCTGATAGAATTTATATTCTTCCACAACTGAAGTCTACAGGAATTAATAATTTGACACAAATACATTAACTCAGGATAGCGGAGAAGGTGCTGGATTTAAGGCCCAGTGCTCAACGTACCATTCTCCTTCCAAGCTATTTCTGGACAACACTTTCAGAAATGAGCTATAAATCAGAAAGGAAATGAACTCTGAGTCACCTCATAACTGATCCAAAACGCCTCAATTCAGTGCCACCACACCCTCCAACTTAGAGTGACCGAGGGCCAGGAAATCTCATAGATCTTGTGTCTTTCAAGCTGAAACAGTGAATTTCTGCTTGGACTGCAGAGAACTACCCTTCCCCTCTCTTCCTAACCCTCAAGATGTAGGAAGTGCCCTTTCCTTCTGCTATATTCTCCGGGAAGGGAGTAGACTCTCCTTGCGTGGCCATTATTTTGTTTTTCTATTATTAACTCATGTTAATTTATTTTTTCTTCGTAATTGTACAGTCTAATGAATTTTGACAAATGTATAATTCCGTATAACCATTACCCCTGTCAAGATCTAGAATATTTCCATCACCTGAGAACTTTCCCTAATGCCCCTTCCCAGTCAATTCCTGTGTACCCCTCACAGAGGCAATAACGGCACTGATTTATATCTGCACAGAATAGTTTTGCCTGTACTAGAATTTCATAAAAACAGAGTTATCTAATATGTACTTTTTGTGTGTCTGGCTTCCTTCACTCAGCATATTTTTGAGATTCCTTCGTGTTATTGCATGTATTGGTACTTTGTTCCTTTTTATTGCTGAGTAGTATTACATTATATGAATATACCACTATTGTTTGCCCATTATCCTGTTGATGGACATTTGGGTTGTTTTCAGTTATATTCTATTAAGAATAAAGCTGCCGTAAATATACCTTAAGAAATCTTTTTGGGGACAATTGCTTTCATTCCTCTTGGGTAAATATTGAAAAGGATCATGGGCAGGTATATGTTTAACTTTGTAAAAAAAATTTTTTTTAAAAAACCTGCAAAACACTTTCTTTGGATGTTGCAACATTTTACCCTCCCACCAGCAATGTATTGCTGTTCCACATCCTCAGCAAAAGTTGCTATGATCAATCTTTTTAACAGTAGCCAATTTAGTAGGTATGTAGTGGTATCTCATTGTGGTTTTACTCTACATTTCCTTGATGACTAATTGCATTGATGACTTTTTCATATTTTAATAGGCCATTCATATATTTTCCTTCGTGAAGAATTTGTGAAGTGTATTTTATTTTTTATTTTTTAACATTATGGGTGTTTGTATGCTGCATTTTTGCTAAATTCACTTCTTAGTTCTAAGTAGTTGTTTTAAAGTTTCCATAGGATTTTCTATGGAAAATCAGTTTTATTATTTATTTATTATTTATTTTTTATTATTTATTTATATTTATATATTTATTTTATTTTTTATATTTATATATTTATATAAATTTATATATTTATATATTATATATATTATATTTATATATTATATATATTTATATATTTATATATTTATTTATATTTATTTATTATTATTTATTATTATTTATTATGAAAAATCAGTTCACCTGTTAAGATTTTTTTATTTCTTCCTTTCCTATCCATATAATATTTTTCTTCCCTGATTGCACTGGTTAGGATCTCTAGTACAATGTTGAATAGAAATAGTGAGAGATCCTTGCCTTATTCCTGATTTGAGTGGAGAAATGCTTAGTCTTTCTTCATTAAGACTGATATTATCTCTAGGTTTTTAATGGGTGAGTTTTATCAGATTGAGGAAGCTTGCTTCAACTCCTTCTTTTCTACAAGCTTTGATGGTGAATTGGTGTTGAATTTGTCAAATGCTTTACTTAATCTGATGATTGAGATGATTATATGATTTTCCCTTTATTCTGTCAGCATGATGAACTACATTGATTAATTTTCTAATAATAAACCAATGTGGCATTCCTGCTATAAACTCTACTTGTGATTATTGATTTTATATTTTACATGTATAAAATACAAATGTGTATCTATATCATATATACTACATATATATGTATATACATATACACTTATATCTTCTATAGATTTATGTACTTATATATTTAATCTATTTTTTGTTTTCTAAAATAAGAATTTAAATCAATAAATTTCACACTAACCACTGGTTTATCTGTATCCCACACAAATTTTTGGTTTGGTTTTCATTATCATTTAATTTGAGATATTTTCAAACTTTCCTCATGAGTTCTTTGACCAATTTAGAAACACGCTGTTTAATTTCAAAATATTTGGGGATATTCTAAATGTCTTCTAGTTGTTGATTTCTAGTGTAATTCTGTTGTAGTCAGTAAGATTTCAATCTTTTGGCATGTACCAGTAGTTATTTTATGGTTCAGCATACTATCCAACTTGGTGAATGTTCTGTGTACTCTGGAAAAGAATCCTTACTGTGAAGTTGTTAGATGAAGTGTTCTATAAATATCAACTTGGCTACGTTGGTTGGTAGTTTTGTTCAAATCATACAAACACACATATATGCTCTGTGTTCCTTGTGATAGTGTTATCTTATACTTTACTTCTACAAATGTTATAAATCTCAAATTATTATTAATATTTTTATTTTAGTTGTCTTTTAAAGAAGTTAAGAAATTAGGGGGAAGAGAGTAGTTATGGTTACCCAAATACTTATTTTTTTGGCTTTCTATCTTCCTTTATGTGGATCTGTGTTTCCACCTGATATCATTTCCCTTTGGTGTAAAGCACTACCTTTAAAACTTCTGGTTAAGTGTCTGACTTTTGTTTTGTTTTGTTTGAGGAAGATGAGCCCTGAGCTAACTGCTGCCAATCCTCCTCTTTTTTCTGAGGAAGACTGGCCCTGAGCTAACATCCATGCCCATCTTCCTCTACCTTTTTATATGTGGGATGCCTACCACAGCATGGCTTGCCAAGCGGTGCCATGTCTGCACCCAGGATCCGAACCGGTGAACCCCGGGCCACCAAAGCGGAATGTATGCACTTAACCGCCAGGCCACTGGGCCAGCCCCTGAATTTTGTTTTTTAAAGTCAGTACTTCACCTTAATTTCTGAAGGATATTTTCATTGAGTAAAGAATTCTAGGTTGATCTTTCTTTCAGTACCATTCTTTTCTCCTCCAGATAAAGATATTTTCTATCTTTGGCTTTGAGAAACTTGACTGTGGTGTATCTACATGTTATTTTCTGTATGTTTATCCTACTTGGGGTTTACAGATATTCCTAGATTTGTTGGTTGATATTTTTCATCAGGTTTGGAAAACTTTCGATCATTACGTCTTCAAATATTTTTCTCTCCACTCTCTCCATACTCTTTTTCTTACACTCCAACTAAACGTTGTTCTATCATTTGATTTTTCCCATAAGTATCTGAGGCTAAGTTCACTCCTTAAGTGTTTTCTTCTTTGTGCTTCAGTTTAAATCATTTCCAGAGCCCTGTCATAAAATTCAGTGATTTTTCTCCCCCAGTCTCCAATCTGCTAATAAGTCCACCCAGTGAATTTTTCCTTTTAGGTAATGTATTTTGAGGACAAATGCTTTCATTAGTTATTTTTAAAATTTCTATTTCTCTGCTGAGATTTTCCACCTGTTGACTCATTAAAGTTCTTTTCTTTTAAATCATCTAACATTTGTAAGAGTCTTTCGATACTTTTTCTAATAATTCAAATATCTGTCATCTCCGAGTCTGTTTTCTTGACTGTTTTCTCCTGATTATGGTTTACATTTTCCTGCCTTTTCATTTTTTAATCAAGTTTCATTCTTTGTTGGACATTGTGAATGCTACATCATTGAGAGTCTGGATCTTATTGTTTTCTTTTAGAGCTAGTTAATTTTTTTTTCTGGAAGGCAGTAAATTGATTAGAAGATGGGTTTTATCCTGCCAAAGGCTTTGTTAAGGCAGGATAAGAGTACCCTTCCCATAAGGCTAAAGTAGCCATTCCTAATACATGGCCTGTCTGGCGTCTCAACCAAACATCTTATATGTTCATTGAGCTCTGTCTTCTAGGAACGTTGGGAATTCCAACATCTCCCAAATCTACACTACTTTCAGAATATCCCTTCAGCTAAGAGCCTTCAGAAACACTATTTTCTGCCAGAACGGGCAGAGCCTCACCTATACATGCATAGTCAGCTGTATACTCAGAGAAACCTGCGTTCAGATTTCTGAAATTCCTTCTCTGCACATCATCCTACACTCTTCTAACCTACCCTGCAAGTTTCCACACTCCACCAACTTTGAAATCTATCTCCTTTGTCCAGTAAGGCAGCTGTTTTCTGTATGGGCTCCTCTTCCATGTGTTATCACTTGGAAAGTGTCCCCACACAGAAAAGCCAGGGGGAATATGGAGCTCATTTTGTTTATTTCCCTTCTCTTAAGGAACACAGACCTGTGCTATCTGTTTTCCAATGCCTGGAAAAAGTTGCTTCAAACATTTCAACTAGTTTTATACTTGTTAATGGAGGAAAGATAAAGTCTGATAATTTCTCTTTTCTAGATGGATCTATAAGACCATTACTAAAGGTTGAAAACTCTTCTTATCCTAAGTAGAGGGAATTTTCTCTTGCTCTCTCTCTCTCTCTCTTGCTCTTTCTCTCTCTCATACACACACACACTTCAACAGATACTTTTAAATACCTAAAACCCTCCAATGTCTGAAATTTAGGACCTACACATTTCCAATCATGATTAAAGTACACATACACACACCCCCAAAAACATACTGATGTCAACACGTCTTGCTTTGTTTTAGGAAGACAAACAAAAAGCGAGAAACCAAACCAGACCTGAAAAGGTGGCTTCATATGGCATGGACTACAGAAGTTTGTCCACCTGGATTGCCCACCAGTCTAAATTTGTTCCTGTGCATGATTATCAGTTCTGCACACATGAATCTCTGGGCACCTTTAGAGTGACATTTAGCCCATTCATTTAGTGAAAATGTAACTTCTTTGAAGATCAGAATCTCCTACAGCTAGGATGATCGTGTAATTTATTATTCAAACTGGGAAGTTTTGACTGTTTTAATAAATATGCAAGGACAAGAGTCAGACACCATGACTGGGACATATGGTCACCTGCTTATATTGTATACATGAGGAAATAGCCATAGAATGGTCTCCTACCTGGAGCTATGGAGTCAAGAAAGGAAGATGGTTCTAATGTTCCTTTAAACTACTTGTAGTCAGCCTGCTATGGGAAAGTCTGTTATTCACTTTTTCTCCTTGAAGAAATAGAGGTCTGAGGAGGCGTACCGATCCCCTAGTTTCAAGTGGCCAGTTCTCACTTTCCTCTCCTTTAGTCTTGAAAGACCACCTCACTCTAAATGCAGCAATCAGCATTGCGTATATCCTGTGTGTGTGTGTGAGGGGATAAGGAGAGGGAAAGAGAGGAGAGCGAGAGGGAGAAAACATCTTTTGCCATTTTTTCTTGATAGGTACATTAAATTGCTTTCATCTTTTCTGTCAAAAGTTGGAGAAGTGGCTTTCAGGTCCTATTCAGACCAATTACATCATCTGCTGTATTGTCTTCATTAAGGGCCCTTGTGCGATGCATCAAAGTAAAAATCTTTCTTTATTAAAGCTTGTTTATCTCATTGTGATTAGCGGGAATACTAATCAGCCAAAGAAGAAATGAAAGGAAAGATGATTCAAAGATTAAAATAGTTTGTTAAAGAGAACAGCTTTATCCTAGTCCTTGAAAAATATTCTATCCATATCCTTTGAAAAAGGTTTGCAGCACAAAGCATCCTCAGTCCCCTTCTCTTTAGTCCCTTGATTCTATTTAATAGTTGTTCTAGAACATTTTACAGTCATTCGGCCTGATTTCCATTGATTTCTCTAACTGTGTTCAGAAAATATGATCACAAAATGTTCTCATGCCGTTGGGGTATCAAGGTTAAAGTATAATGATGTTCTGGCAAAATAAAAACCTATCTGTCCTATAGTCCTGGCCAGATAGGGAACATTTTTAAAGGAGAAATGAACAAATGTCTTCTCTATTGTTTCTTCTTATTTAGATGGATACGAAACAGGTAATGTTCTCGGTATGGGTAATGTGAGTAAATGATGATATATAATTGGCAGACGTCTCGCAGCACCTTCATTGGTCTGATGTCATCCACGCATAAGTGGGCAGGAGGATGGAAAAAACAGCAACGCTGATGCAGGTTGGGCCGGGGGGTAGCATTTAATACCACAACCAAAATGCATTACAGTGATAAGAACAGGCACTCCTGGAACTTCCAGAGGTCCGCAGCAGACGTTAGTTTGCAGAGTAGATATTAAGATCTGCATCTCCTTAAATTCTAGTACTAGACAGCTGTGTGAATACTAATCAGAGCGTAGATCATCATAGCTTTATTAAGATAGTTTATGAAGATTCTGAAGTTAAAATTTAAACTTTCAGCAATGGAACAGAGTGGTTTAAAAAAATCTATTCAGTTAGCATATTAATCATTATCTAAGAAGGTTACTCACTTGACCTAAATCAGATACAAATTAGAAGAAGCTGGAGGACTGCTCAGAACCAGGAGGTAAAAGAGGAGAGACAACCAAGACTAGGACCAATACTTCCTTTAGCTTCTGCTAGTTAAATTTTTCACCTGTACCTTGTTGAGGAGAATTGGTATGAAATACCAGTGACCATTGCAGTTGATGGCAACTTCATCCTTCTAACACCCGTTGACGTCAAAACCTTGGAGTCATCATTGACTCTTACATTTTATATCCAATCCACCAGGAAATGCTGTTGGCTCTACCTTCAAATAGATCCAGAATCTGAACAATTCTTACTACGACCACTGCTGCTGCTCTACCCTGGCCACCATCATTTCTCAACCAGATTACTGCAACAGTCTCCTAAGTGACCTCTCTGTTTTCCAATCCTTACTTCCCTCCAGCCTAGTTTCAACACAACAGCCGGAGAAATCATTTTAAAAATAAGGTTGATCTTGTCACTCATTTGCTCACAACTTTGCAATGGTTCCTCATTTCACTGAAAAAAAAAAAAAAAACCTCTAAAGTTCTCATAATGGTATACATGGTCTATACATACTAGTGCAGAACCACCAGCATCAACCAGTCAATAATCCTACCATATAGCCCAGTAACCAGGTCCATACTTATGCACAAGACAGAATAGACTACTTCCTACTTCCAACATCTAAATGATATGACTATGGAGTCAGAATGTCCCCTCACTTAAAAAGCCTCCTCTTGCTGATGATATTAATGATATTATGATTAATGATATTAATGATAATATCTGTGATTGTTTGAATGCTAACTCACGGGCAGGCTCTGTATTCAGTAAGGACTCTTCACTAATTATCTCCTGTAAATTTTCATAACAAGCACATAGGTTTATTCTGGTTTTACAGATTACGCAGTTAAGGACTAGAAATTATTTAAGAAATTTCCAAAACCCAAAAAAAGAATAACCAAAGTAACAAAGTTACTTCAATCATCTCAGCATACTATAACTTTATACATCCAAGGTTTCTTGGAACCACTTTTAGAATATGGGCAAAGAAATAGAAATCAAGACAGGACATGGCTGAACCCGAACTAAAACAAAGTCAGAAGACAAAGTGCTAGACTGAGATGGAGTGGCAACTAAGTAGACAGATGTAGCTGAATAATATTTAGAAATGGGAAAAAAATCCTCTCTCTTTTATCCAGGACAAGATGACAAATAAGTTTTATCTCATGTGTGAACTCCATCTGATTGATGGTAACTGCCCGGAGTGTTGTGATGAAAGAGATTCTAAGGCTCTCCTTGGGCTCAGCTAGAAAGTATTAGGAAGATTTTGACATGTCTAATTTGGGCATAGAATAGGGAATGGCAACATATATGCTATGCATCTGCTATCTCTTGGCAAGGGGACCAAGAAGAAACGGGGAGTAACAGTCACCAAATGCTTGCTTTGCATCAGGTGCTTCATACACATTCTCTTAATAAATTCCCATGGATCCAAAGAGTTAACATTATAATCTACATTTTACAGATGAGGGAAATCATTCTCCGGCAAAATTTGCAGGAGGAAAAGAAATGATGCCTGCAATAGAGGTAAGGGGAGGCAGTGTGCAAACCGCCAGTCCTACATATGGGAAGGTTGTGTGTTGGCTATTATCATTCATGAAGAAACTACGTACACTAATTTCTTCCTATCCCATTGCTTCCACTGTTTCCAACCCTTCTTGTATTTAAGATTCACAAATATTCTACAGTGTAAATTGTCTCATTCTTTAAGATGTGCCATTATGCTAATTATAACCTCTTTATAAATGGTGAATAAATTTTCCCTTTGAAAAATTGTTTTAGAATTTAAAAGAAAGTTTATCTGAACTCTCTGATTACCTCTCCTAGACCACAAAGAGAATATTTTAGAACAATCAAAAGGAAAACGTGGTAGCCCAAGAGGAGAGAACTCATCAGCAGTCTCAGCTACCCAGATGGCTCCTGATGACTCGATTTGCATCTTGATTAGCACTCTCTCCCTCTGGGCCTTAGCTTTCCTGACTGGGGGTTGGACCAGTCCCTCTAAGGTCTATCTTGACTCCCAAATGTTGCCGTTTCTACGAGTTCAAATGCAACTTTTACTAGAAAGAGTCAGAGAGGCTTTACCATGAATAGGAAATAATGTTGGTTGGAAATAAAGAAACTGGCTATAAGTAAGGCACCATATAGATTTGAGAGGAATTCAAAGTTGCATCAAGTATAAATTTGCTCTAAACTTATGAATAATAAAGATACTTAAGTAACTAAAACACAGAGCAGAAAGTAAGAAGAATCATAGGAGTTATACAGATAAGTTGCTACGGGAGGTAAGCAGAAGGGAATACTGGGGCCATGGAAGTGGTAAAAGAAGTCTCATGGCTAGAACCTTGTGAGCAGGCCTTCAAAAATAAGGAAGACTTGGCCACATAGGGGAGAGTGTGAAGAGGAAGATGATCCAGGCAGCCGGTCCGCCCTGAGCAAACGCAAGGAGGTGGGCAAGTACAGAATATAAATGGAGAAGAGTAAACATTCGTCTTGGCTGGGCTGAGTGGTCCCTGAAAGGGAATAGTAGTAAATGACAGTGGAAAATAGTACAGAATCTTCAGTGCCAAACAAAGGAGTTAAAGACTTTATTTCCTAAATTAAATCTTTTTGAGCAGGAGAGTAAAAATCTTTGCCATCTGTCAGATTAATCTGGCAGCAAAATGTAAGGTGAATTGGACTGAGAAGATCCTGGGGATGAGGTCAATTAGGAACTACTTCAATGTCGAACCAAGAACGAAATGCCTCGATTAGCATCATTACAGTGAGAACAGAGGAAGTGGGGCACAGGCAAAAACTAATAATAATCATAATGGTGGCTCATATCTGTTGGGTGTTTACTGTGCACCCTGCATTGTTCTGAGAAAAAGTAAATAACTCATTTATCCTCACAGGTAAGTTCTGTCTTTCAGAGTTACAGATACAGGAACTGAGGCACAGAAAGGTTAAAAATTGCCTAAGGTCATCCATTAACAGATTCAACCTCTGGTTTCAGAACCATTTCTTAATCATTCTGGTACACCGCTTCCCTGCAGAAATAAGATTACATGACACGGCCATTGACTGATAATGAGAGGCTGGGAAGAAAAAAGAATCAAAGTTGATGCTGAGATTCCAAGCCTGGTTGTGGAGAAGATGGAGAAGCAGTTGTAGAAAGATGGAGGAGAAAAAAGGCGGGCAGGTTTGGGAGAAAAATTATGAGTTTAGGGCCTGTTCCTTTGATATGGCAGCCATGAATGAAGGTAAATCGCAATACCAAAAACAAAAATGGAGGCCAGGAATTTGAGGGAGAGATTGGGGGGTGGTGATACAAACCGTTGTGGGTGAGAGTTGATGCCATGACATTTCTGAGGCAGGGACTGTGGTGAGAGGAGCCTAAGGTCAGGTCCTGGTGGAACATTTAAATGGAAAAGAAGAGGACAGCAAGAGAAGGATTTAAAACCCAACATTGTCCACAGAGGAAGGGAATGAGCCTGGAGAGCACAAGCTGTGGAAACTAAAGAAAGAAAAATGGCTCCCAAAGGAACAAATGAAGGTGTCAGTGGAACTAGAGAGGAGAGAGCGGTGTGTGACGCCACCTAGGAAGGTCCGTTCCACTGAGTTTGATGTTTCATAGCGATCACAATGAAGCAATGTCATTTCCACAGGGACGTAACTCATGATCAAGGACACGGAGAAAACCTGATTTGTCGTTGAATGCGACTCATGCTAAAGAAGCATAAATGAGCAAATCATTGCCTGATTCTGATTCTTTCAGGGAGCCACTGCTTATATATGTAAAAAATAAAATACGTAGGAAAGTAGGATATGTAATAAGTAAAATAAACATTCCCACCTTACCTATACCATTTGCTCAATTCTTTGGAAATGCATTACTAAATGACCAACTCTACTGATCAAATGGCTAGTCCAGGACCTTAATTATTAAACAAAGCATGCTGTGGACTTCTCAGCCCCACCCGCCATTGCATACACTGTTTCTCCCCACACAAAATACTCAAGAAATTCATCACTGAATTTAGTACAGGAAAAGAGTTCCCACCACGTCCCCATTGTGTGATGGCCAATTGTGCCACGGGAAGGTGTGTGGCTTCGTGCCAGGTAAGTCAAGGATATGGACTCCACAGTCCCCCACGTCTCCCTGACCAGTCAAGCTGACTCAGCCCGAGGCCTCTCAGCTTTCGACCGCAAGACCTGACTTCAGCTGAACCAGCGATTAGCCGTGATGTGTCCTCAGAGAAGGACACAGCACAGGAGTCTATTTTGAAGGAATGGAGAACCACATCTACAGCTCCAATTTTCCCTCATTCTCAGAGGTAACCACAATATTTGTGAGAACAGGCAGTGACCACCCTGTAACAACCCATCAGGAGTCCGTATTTATGCCGTTACCACACCATTTTCTTTTTTGTTTATTTTATTGCTTTCTGTTTGTTTGGCTGTCAATAACAATGCCTAGGAGTACAATGACATGGTGGCCTCAAATGCTGGAAGGAAGGAGAAATGTCAGTGATTCAGAGTTAGAGAGATTCACAGTAGGAAACTGAAATAAATGCCAGTTGCATGACCCTCCCCTGTGTGTCAGTGTCCCCGTTCCCCTGCTGCCCTCTCAAGTCTGTGTCTGGCTGGCAGAATTCAACGCAGGGAGGAGCAAAGTTGCCATTTGATAGAACACATTTAATTCCCAGCAGGGAAAATTAACCGTCTCCACAATCTTACTCTTGATGTAAATATATCGTAGATTTAATTCCAAATCACCTACTAATTTGCTTTAAATTGGCCTAATAATAATTATTGCTTAAAGTTATGGCAGTGAAACAGCTTCTGCTTTTTGAAAAGCTCATTTTGACAGCAGGTGCTTTTTATGCCACTGTAATTTTTCCTATAAAGATCATTGTCACTTCATTGTAAATGGCAGGTACTTGGAGGGTATTTTGGCTCCTGATGATGGTTTGATTGATTATTGAGGTTCCAATTCCACTATGCTAAAGAGTCTGCTCTGTTGGGATTTCCAAAAGGCATCATCAAAGTTCTTAACATTAGCTCACATTGGTTCACTCTGTCACAAACTGTCAGCCATGAGGTAATGTTTTTTATAAAACACAAGGACAATTATCTTTTCCTTTTGGGTCAAGAAATTTAAAAACTAAACAAAACTTTTGCATGTGGCTTCAAATAATATGTTTCTTCAGCTTCTAACTCAACCAGATATGCTTTGAAGAAAACTAATTTAGGCGAAGTGTTTTGTTTGAAGGATATTATTATATTTAAAGAGGAACAGGAGTTCTCTAGATTTTAAGAAAAAAAATGATGATGGTAATACATCCAAGACTTCATGTTTTAAAAAGTAATACCTATCTTCTTAGAAACCCAATTTTCTCCAAACTATATGATAAACATAAAGGTGAGCAGATGTGGTTGCTTACCCATGAAACTCATGCAATCTTTAGGTCAGAGACTATAGCTACATGTCGCTCTACATTTGTTTTCCATCAGAGAGAGGGATGTTGAATACATCAATCGCAGGAACATTCTGTCCTCTTTGGGAGCTTAAACCAACAGAAGAAAGACAAATACAATTGCCTCTGTCCCAGCCCTCCTCCCCCTCTAACTTCTTACAGACATGCAGCTGCATGATCCTTGGCAAGCCCCCCAACTTCTCCATGCCGCAACTGCCTCATCATGAAATGACACTGACAGCATGACCTGAGCTTGTGCAAATCAAATGATATAATCCACGTTAAGTTCTCAGAAGAGTTACTGCCAATAGGAAGCAATCAAGTACTATAGGATATTTTATGTTCATTTTTAAAGAACTGCACATTTATATTGGGCTTCTCCTCAGGGTCAGGCATTCTACTGAATGAAAGAATGAAATACAATCTCTCTCTTCTAAGACTGAGGTGCAGCAGACTACAGCCTGTGGCGGCATGTTTTTGCTCGGCCCCCAAGCTAAGAATCAATTTTCTGTTTTCAAAAGGTTGTAGTGTAAATAAGGAATAATATGCAACAAAGACCTGTAGAGCCCTCAAACTCTGAAATATTTACTCTCTGGTCCTTTACAGAATGAATTTGCCAAGTGCAGCTCTGGCGGTGCTCTCAGTTAGTGAGGGAACCTAGTGAGTACTACTGTGAGAGCTCCACAAGGTTCAGAATGTCCCGGTGAGCGAGCACCAGGCTGTTAATCTTACCAGGGACAGTGGGGAGAAAGCCACAGAAGGCTTTGCAGAAGGGGTTATATTTGAACCAGGACGTGGAGACTTGCAGAGTAGGTAAGATCTCACCAGCCTGAGAAAGGAAAGCACTAATGTACGGGGAAAAACATGATCAAAACACTAGGACGGTGTGTTCCAGGAATATGTTTAATCTAGTGTGGTTGTTTACTGGATGCTATGTGGTAGCAGGGGGTGGGGGAGGGGAGGACTGATGCCCACAAATGAGCACCGAAAGAGCCATAATGTGAAGGGCCTTAGAGGCTCTGAAAGTGGTTAGACTTTTGAAGTTAAAAAGTTATCTCCAAAGATTTTTAAGCAGGAGTGTGACAAAATTAGACTAGAGATTCAGAACAATAATTCAGGCAACAGTACAAAAAATAAATTGTAAAGAAATTTTGGTTTGGGGCCAAGATGGAATAACAGGAACCAGATTCAGCCTTCTGACTGAAAACTGAAAAAAACTAGACAAAATATATGAAACAAGGTTTTTAGACATTGACAACAGGCAGTCTGAGACAATGACTCCAGAGAGGGGGGAAAAAACTGAGCCCTGATTGCCCAGATTCCTGTGTGGAGAGAATTTGCAGGCCTCAGCACAGGAGGGGAAATATATAGCATAATGAGGAGAAAAGTCAGTCAACAGAAACAGACTGAGAAATGATAAAGATTAAGAATTGGTAGCCAAGTGCATTAAAAGTTATAACTATATTCTAAATGTCCAAATGTCAAAGTGATGTTTGAGCATGTTAAGTAGAGATATAAAAGATATTTTTTAAAACACTTAAATGGAACTTCTAGGGACAAAAAAAAAAATGTCTAAGATGAAAACTACACTGGATTGGATTAACAGAAGATTAGACAGTACTGAAAAAAGTACCAATGAATCTGAAAACACAGTAATAGGAACTGCCCAAAACGATACACAGAGGAAAAAAAAAGCCCCCAGCCTAAAACTGAAATGGGTGTTAGTGAGCTGTGGGGAACATCAAGCTTTCTAATATACATGAAGTGAGTCCCTGAAAGAAAGACAAAAGAGATTGGACAGAAAAATATTTGAAGAAATAATGGACAAAATTTTCCAAACTGAATATACACTATAAACCCACAGATTCAAGGAGGTAAATGAAACCCAAGCACAAGAAACATGCACATAATAACACTAAATTTCATCATAATCCAATTGGTTAAAAACCAGTGATGAATAGAAAATCTTAAAAGAAGCTAGGACAGGGAGCAGGCAAAAATAATTGTGCTGACATTCGGCATTGGCGGCCTGGCGTTCACTGGCTCGGATCCCCCGTGTGGACCTACGCACTGCTCATCAAGCCGTGATGTGGTAGGTGTCCCACATATAAAGCAGAGGAAGGTGGGCATGGATGTTAGCTCAGGGCCAATCTTCCTCAGCAAAAAGAGGAGGATTGGCGACAGATCTTAGCTCAGGGCTAATCTTCCTCAAAAAACTTAAAAAATAAAAATAATTATGCTGAGTGAAAGAAGTCAGAAAAAGAAAGAACATTCCACTTACATCAAATTCTAGGAAATACAAACTGATCTATAGTGGTGGAAAGGAGATCAGTGACTGCCTGGAACGGAGGTCTGTGGGGAGTGGAGAGAGGGAGAGATGACAGAGGAGCACACGGACTCTTTTGAGGATGAAGAGCATGTCCGTTAGCTTATTGTGGTGATGGTTTCAAAACTCCTCAAACTATGTACTTTAAATGTATACAGTTTATTGTATGTCAGTTACACTTCAGTAAACCTGAATAAACTGAGGTTCAGGATTGAGACACAGAGGCAGGGGTTCATCTAGGAGATAATGACAACAGACGAGAAGAAATGATTAAGACCAGAGTTAGAGAGGTGACTTTGGGAGTGAAGAGAATAAACAGCTGTGAGATATCCATCTGAGGTTGGAAGGAAATTTGGGAACCAGGTGCGTGGTGTAACTATCAATAGTGTTGAAGGACCGAGGAGGAGCATCTGACTGAAAGGTCAGATGAGTTCTAAACATGTCCTAGGGGGCATCTAACTACAAAATGAAGAAGTAGCTGCATATGTAGTGCTTGATTTTAGGAGAGAGATCTTGGTTGGAGATACAGATTTTGGAATTATAAGGATTTACAGTGGAAAATTGAGGCTATGGGAATGGATGCGAATGCCCAGGGAGAGTCTTTAGATTAAGAAAAAAGAGAGAAAGTAGAGCCTTGGGGAATCCCACCATTAAGGGATGAGCAATAGGCTCTGTTCTCTGAGGGTCTCCGTGCTCTTTTTATCATTTTATACTCTAATCTGAATTTTCCGTTCAGGTCAGATGAAAATAAACCACCAGCATCTTCAGCAACAAGAGATTCATTTCTCTCTAGGCACTGACAAGATGTGTGCTTACCACTTCAATTCAGCCTTGGATCAAAACAAGAACTGTTTCATCAGGTTCTCAAGTGCCATACAAAATACATACCACTTTTCAGGGTACACTTTGTACCTACATTTTGCTATGCTGGGTGAGAGAGACAGCAGAGCACTGGGAGACGCAGGAACGGAAAGTAGACTGGAGTGAATCTTAGAAGAGGCTTCATTATCCTGGCAAATATTTCTGTAGCTCCCATCACGGTGTACTGAAAGGAGATGTTAATAAATAGGAAAAATATACAATTAATTCTCCTTAAGATAATAGAAGAAGCATTTTCCACTCCAAACTCCTCTCTGTTTACCAAGAAAAAACAAGGGGGTTGAATTGAAAGCTGTTCTTCATTGAGCAAGCAGATAGAGATGATCTCCTTTCAGCTAAAACACAACCCCTAGGCTACCACCACTTCCTTCCCCCTCCCAGCCTGGCCCCAGCTGCTGTGTGGGCTCAGAGAGAACAAAACTATTCACACAACCACTGTCTCCAATGGCAAAAATTTATATTTTTGCTTTCTAAGAAAAAATTCCAAAGAACCAAAGCCTCTGTATTCTTTGCTCTGTTCAATTAATTCAAACCTTTCAGCCCTGGAGGCACCAAAAACTAGTGGAACATAAAATAAGGAGCTACAGCAGAAGAATATTTTTCCTGGATATCTCTACAAGCTGGAGGGCATCTACACTGTATTTTGACTTTGGGAGAGAAAAAAAAAGATCGCAGTCAGACAAGGCTGCCTCTTGTTCTCTGACATTTAATTCGATCCTTTATTTTTTTTCCACCTTCCTTATGTAGATCAAATTCAAACTCACTAAACTGTAATTTATCAAACACACTCCACTGCAGATACAAAGATGGAGTCAAGTATTGAAGAAAGCTCGAAGTTGTGTTTTTGTGTTTGTATTCATGAGTCACACCCTGGACTGCAAACTCTCCCTTCCATCTGGTAAATTCAGAAGTCTGTGTTTCTAGGGTGGGTACAAGCAGACAAGACAATAAAGCTTCAGATAGATGGAATCGAAAAAAATAATTCTAAATTTCACTGCACAAGTATGTAGCTAGGACTCCCACAAGGACTACCTTCTATAGGAAGATGAACTCCTCTTGTGCTTGTTGCAAAGCAACTGTTAACTGCAATTTTGCATGGCATGGATGGAAGTCACGGCATGGTAAAACCATCAGCCTCATAAAAAGATGCGTTACTTGCTAACACAAGCAGATACTAACATCATTTACTTTGTTTTTAATTATCTGAGATACACTGTATCCAAGAAAAATGATTTAACTGAATATCCGGAGGACAAAGTTAGATCTAAAGAGCAGAACAAGGCCAGTTGGAGCGCAAGGTCCAACCCCAGGTACAGAAGGGGTGAGTGAGTTAATCTCAAGTCTCTTGAAGGTTTGTTGGTCAATGTCTTAACTTAATACATTCATCAGACCTTTTATTCAAGCAGGCTTTTTTGAGTTTTGAAAGTTTTAATAGCTTTCTTTCATTGCCTCTGGCATTGTTTTCTTTCCTCTGTATCCTCTTTCCTACTTCTAGCTTTCATCTATTTCGAAAGAATTAACAGTACTTGGACCTCTTACATGATGATCCTCAAAGAGATTCTGCACTCAGTTTAGTTTAAAATACAACATGAGAGGTAGAGAAATATAAGTCTAGAACAACAGCTATTTTAAGAATAACAACCTTTAACCCCAAAAATGAAATAAGTCAAAAGAAAAAGCCCCCTGAGGAAATATATGACAATAACTCATAAAAAGTAATTAAAACATTCCTGGTATACTCCAAAGTGGCCAGAAGAATTTAATTACAAACTTCATAGTTACATTATGAAGATTTACACCAAGGCTAGAAGCAAGAAGTGACCAAGCTGGGTAGGACTTAATCACAGAGCATCTTAACTATGTCTCTCTCAGGGAACTACTAGTCTCCTCTCTCGCAGAAGCATTTTTCACCATTTCTGAATAACATTCATATAAACTTTTGCTCTGTAAAGCTCACAAATGACAATGATGGGAAATGGTAAGGATGTTATATTCAGATCTTCTGTAAGAAAAGGTAATAGGAGCATCCACATCTAGAATGGTCAGCAGCCATCAAAACACCAACCAGAATATACATCCATCCAGTAAGACACGTTCCATCAGTTTCCATGAACAAGGTGGGCAGCTTCTAATACAATGACATTTAAGATTCTCCATAAGGCCTCATCTGCCCTAGAATAACTAACGGCCTACCAACTTAGAGTGCTGCTTATCTCTGATCAAGCCTAAGATTTGAGTCATTAGAAACAAGAGTAGATTAAACAACAAAGACAACGTTGTTGTTTTCAGAAGGCTTCTTTTGCCATGTAAGCGCTACTTAGGAGCAGAGGAGATGAGTCTTATGCTCTATGTGAGATCCTGACCCTGAGGATACTTTTGGCTGTAAGTAGGAAAAAACACAGATGCAACTGTCTTAATCAATTAGAAAATTTATGATCTCACATATAAAGAAGTACAAATATAGGAGAGCCCTAGACATGTACTGTGGTAAAATGAGAAATATATTTGGTCTTTGTCCCTGGTTCCTGGCACAGAGCTCCTAAAGACCTTAGAATTTCCTGAGTGAGAGGAGTGTCTTTGGTTATTCATAATGAACCCCTTTCAATCACAGCTGAGTTTACGCTAATGATATGACTTAGGGTGTGGCCCTTAGTAGCCTCATGATGGGGCTGGTCCCCAGAAAGACCAAGTGACTAGAGTGTTGGAACTTTCAGACCTACCCACCAACCTCTGGGACCAGATGGGAGGCTAGAGATCAAGCCCCATAAAATCTCTTGAACAATAAGATTTGATGAGCTCTGGGTTGGTGAATACATCAAGGAGTTAGGAGTGTGGCACGCCCAGAAGAGAACAGAAGTTCTGTGAACGCCCACCCCCCATACCTTGACCTACGTATCTCTCCTATTTGTCTGTTCCTGAACTGTACCATTTGTAATAAACTCATAATAGTAAGAAAGCACTTTCCTGAGTTCTGTTAGCCATTTTAGCAAATTAATGAACCTGAGGAGGGGATTGCGGGAACACCCTGGTTTATAACCAGATGGTCAGAAGTCCTGGTGGCCTGGAACTTGTGATTGGCATCTAAAGTGGAGGTAGTCTTGTGGGACTGAGCCCTTAACCTTTGGGTCCGTGCTTACTCCTGGTGGGAAGTATCAAAACTTAACTGAATTGTAGGATACCCACTTGGTGTCCAGATAGTGGGAGAATTGGTTGGTGTGAGGAAAACCCCCTACACATTTGGTGTCAGAAGTGTTGTGAGTAGAAACAGATCATAATACATACCAAGCTGGGTTCTAGTTCAGGGCTTGGCAACTACAACCCATAAGCCAGATTTGGCCTATTGCTTTTTTTTTGATAAATAAAGTTTTAATGGAATGCAGCCTTGGCTGTTCACACATGTATTGTCTATGGCTGCTTTTGTGCTGCAAGAGACAGATGAGTAGTTGTGACACAGATCATATGGCCATAAAGCCTAAAATATTTATTATCTGGCCCTTTACGTAAAAAAGGTGGCTAACCCCTGCTCTATCTCCAGCTCCCTATAATTCACTAGGGTCTGCTCTCTTCCATGTATTGGCTCTATGTTCAGACTCTAGGCCTGACCCAAGTCAAAAAGATAGCTGTTCCAGGTATCATATCCAAGTATGACAATATTCCCTGGCAGACAAAAAAAAGCCATATTTTTCTTGTGTCTTTTGTAAGAATAAGGAAGCTTTTCCTAGAAGCCCATAGAATACTTTTATTTATGTAACATTGGCCTAAAACATATCAGAAGCCAATGCCTGACCAATCACCAGGAAGCAAAGTGGAACTGCCATGACTGCCTTAGACCAATCAGAATCCACTCTCTGGGACTGGGGATGAGCCAGCCTCTCCTGAAGCACATGGCCACGGCCACAGGAAAGAGAGTGGATTTCCAAATCAAATCAGGACTCTTTTAGCACAGAAGATGGCAAGGGGAATGAATGTTGGCTACTACTAAAGGGATGACTTATAGGAAAGCTGAGAAAGGATCTAAGCTTGACCTAAACCCATAGGGGAAAATACTAACAAGAAAGATACAGGAGGGAATGAAGAAGATTCCAGAGAGGAATTAGTGAGGGAACACACGCCACCCATTTAGAAGTTTTCTACAACTAGCCTGCCGGCATCCAAAACACTGAATGCCTTACTGTCCACACGTAAGATATAGACTCCTTGAAAGACTGGCAACAAGAAAAGAACTAAGAATGCCCTTCTCCTGAGGAAAACTCTCTGGAGTACTTCTCTGGCCATGGGTGCTTAATAACTATGTGACACAATATTTGATGCAAGTCATCAATGCAGATTCAAATGACTTCTAAAAACTATTGTTAGAAAAGAGTTCACAAGGTATCCTTTCCAGCCATCACTTATCAATAAATACTTGTTACATAGAATGTGTTAAAATATAAAATTACAAGAGCATAAACAAGTAAGATGTGTAGCTCAGATTTTTACCTTCACAAGAAGACTTTTCACAGTTTCAATATGGGAAAATAGTTTTTAAACATTTCTCGTGTATGGCTCCTCTCTGACACATGAGAGTACATGGCAAGAGGTTTAAGGAAGGGCAAGTCTGGACAGACCGCAGTGGATTCTTTCAGTTGAACAGTTTCATGGGTTCTGACCTTCAATAACGTGTATATTTGATACCATCCACTTAGCACTCAAACATACATTGTTATATCTTATTAACGGGGTCACTAAATTACAAGTTGACAGATTGGGTGTCCCTGCCCCATAGTAGGTTACTGTTTCCTCCTGATAAACCTTGCCCATAATAGTGCACAGCACAAATCAAATAAAGAACTCTACCTTAGCAATGCACACTTTTAAAATGATTTGTGTTCCAAAATTTTATTTGTAAACTTGAACTTGAAAGTCAAGTCAATATTTCCCCTTCAAACAAATGTTAGGTCTCTAGACTAGTTCATAAAAGATTCTTTAACAAATAATGCAGCTAATTCAGTTTATCTTTACAATGAAAAGCAGCAGAGAACTGTACTAACAGAAGACTGCAAAGATCACTTTAGAAGTTCATGATTTTAAATCACAAAGAGCGCCTTGAAAAGTAAAAGCAGTCAGTAGCCAACACGGCAAGGAGCCCTTCCACGGTTAAAAGCATTACAACAGGGAACATAGGTCCTAGCCCAAAATGCCACCCTATTTCACAATCACCAGCATCCAAAAAATTCTTTATCTGGCTTTTTGTGTGTCAGCACATGCTGAAAAATTCACACCAGCACGCTAGCAATTTTCATCTAAAGGACAGTGATACCAATTCCAATAAATTAATATTTTCATTTTATTTGACTCATTTGCCAAGAAAAACTTGACATACCAGTTGCATTGGAGAAATGGAAAGATAGCACAGGGAGGGGGAAGCGGAGCAAGATGAAGAACATTGCACAATCTTTCAATTAGTGATAATATTTTTCAAAGTATTGTTACACCACTTAAAATATATCAAGTATAAGTACTTGAGTTTACACTGCTTTCAGGTCTTATTTCCAAAGTCTTTTGTTAAAAGGAATCTCCCTTAAACTTAGGATCAAATCCCATAACCATCGAACCCACTGTTTTCTTTTCTTTGCATAAATACCTATTACAGATGCAGAAAAGGTTTTGAGTCCATCCTGTGCTTCTGTTTAGCAACTAGAAACTAATTCTTAGAGTAAAATTCAAGTCATCATGCTTGCTTGCTCCCTGCAGCTTTTTTTATAATCAGCATAATTAGTCAAAGGTGGCTAAATGAGGAAATCATGTCATTAGCTTCCCAGGAATAGCCCTGGGAAGCCTTGCAGTGTTTCTCACTAATGGAGAAAGCAGTAATTGTGTAAACCTTGCTCCTCAGTTGGACTCAAAGCAGAGAGTTAATTTCCAATATCCAGATTCCTTATGCTCTAAGACTAGGCCAGGGTTGATTCCTTATTCACCAATACGTTTACTTGAAGCACACAAAATTACGGTCTAGGTGATATTTTGTCTGAGTTCAAATTCTTCATAATCATCAGATTTAAGGCAATAAAAAAAGTGTTTGGTGACTATTTGAAAAATAAAGGATGTATTGTTCTGTAAAAGTGATGCCTGCTCATAAAGAAATCAAGTAATAAAAGAGAATTTTAAAAATCCCCTCAATCTCCTAAATTACCATTGATGTTTGGTTGAGAACTTTCTAGACGTCTCTCTACAAATATAGACAAATAAAAGATAGGCAGATAGATTGAGATCAGCAGCCTGCTGCTGGCTCTGGCCTTTGCCACCACGTGCATGTCTGCAACCAGGCCCTGCCACTACACAGGCACGTCCTTTCCCTCTAAGATCAGGAATAAGAGAAGGGTGTCCACTCTCGCCACTTCTTTTCAACACAGTACTAGAAGTCTTAGCCAGAGGAATTAGACAAGAAAAAGAAAGAAAAGGCATCCAAATCAGAAAGGAAGAGGTAAAATTGTATCTGTCTGCTGATGACATAATCTTGTATATAGAAAATTCTAAAGACTCCAGCAAAAAGCTGCTAGAACTAGCAAACAAATTCAGTGAAGTTTCAGGATACAAAATCAGCATACAAAAATAAGTTGTGTTAATCTATTAACAATGAACTATCTGAAAAAGAAATTTTAAAAAACCAATAACATTTACAATGGTATCAAAAACAACAAAATAGGAATAAATTTAACCAAGGAAATGAATGATCTATACACCAAAAACTACAAGACATTGATGAAAGAAACTAAAGAAGACACAAATAAATGGAAAAATATTCCATGTTCATGGATTAGAATTAATATTGTTAAAATGTCTGTACTATCCAAAGCCATCTGTAGATTCAATGCAATCTCTATCAAAATTCCAAAGGCATTTTTCACAGAAATAGAATACACAACTCTAAAATTTGTATGGAACCACAAAATACCCCAAATAGCCAAAGCAATCTTGAGAAAGAAGAACAAAGCTGGAGGCATCAAATTTCCTGATTTCAAACTATATTACAAAGTGACAGTATGGTACTGGCATAGAACTAGATACATAGATTAATGGAACAGAATTGAGAGCCCAGACATAAACTTATGCATATATAGTCACCTAATATTTGACAAGGGGGCTAAGAATACTCAGTGGGGAAAATTTAGTCTCTTCAATAAATGGTGCTGGGAAAACTGGATATTCACATCAAGTTAATGAAATTGGACTCTTATACTTATACCACTCACAAAAATGAACTTGAAATGATGAAGGATTTAAACACAAGACCTGAAGGGCCAGCTCCGTGGCCGAGTGGTTGGGTTCACGCGCTCCATGCGGTGGCCCAGGGTTCGGATCCTGGGCGCGGACATGGCGCCACTCGTCGGGCCACGTTGAGGCAGCGTCCCACATCCCACAGCTAGAGGGACCTGCAGCTAGGATGTATAACTGTGTATGATGGGGTTTGGGGGGATAAAGCAGAAAAAAAAAAAAGGTTGGCAACAGTTGTTAGCTCAGATGCCAATCCTTAAAAAAAAAAAAAGGAAGATTGGCAACAGTTGTTAGCCCAGGTGCCAATCTTTAAAAAAATAAAAAATAAATAAAAAATAAAATAAACATAAGACCTGAAACCATAAAACTCCTAGAAGGAAACATACAGGAAAAGCTTGTTGACATGGGTCTTGACAATGATTTTTTTGGATATAACACCCAAAGAACAAGCAACAAAAGCAAAAATCAACAAGTAGGACTACATCAAATTAGAAAGCTTCTGCACAGCAAATGAAACAATCAACAAAACGGAAAGGCAGCCTAGGGAAAGGGAGAAAATATTTGCAAACTATCTATCTGATGAGAGTTCATATCAAAAATATATAAGGAATTCATGCAACTCAATAGCAAAAAAAGAGAAAGAATCCAATTGAAAAATGGGCAAAGGACCTGAATAGACATTTTTCCAAAGAAGACATACAAATGGACAGCAAGTACATGAAAAAGTGCTCAACATCACCGATTACCAGGGAAATGAAAATCAAAACCATAATGATGGATCACCTCAGACCTGTTAGAATGGTTGTCATCAAAAACACAAGACACGGGCAGGCCCAGTGGCTGAGTGCCTAGAGTTCTGCCTGCTCCATTCCAGCAGCCTAGGGTTCACCGGTTCAGATCCTGGGAGCGGACCTACTCTGCTCTTCAGCCATGCTGTGGAGGCATCCCGTGTACAAAGCAGGGAAAGATTGGCATGGATGTTAGCTCAGGGCAAATCTTCCTCACACATACACACATCAAAAGAAAAAACACAAGAAAAGTGGCTATTGTCATTATTTGCTATTAAATTAAGTGATCTTTTTAATATTAACAAATGTTTATGAGGATGTGAAGAAAAGACATATAGACACACACACACACACACACACACACAATGGAATACTATTCAGCCATTGAAAAGAAGGAAATCCTACCATTTGCATCACCATGAATAGATCTTGAGGGCATTATGCTAAGTGAAATGTCAGACAGAGAAAGACAAATACTGTACTGTATGATCTCATTTATTTGCGGAATCTTAAAACATTAAATAATAGAAACAGAGAGTAAATTGATAGTTACCAGGAGATGAGATTTGGGGAATATGGGAAGATGTTGGTCATGGGGTACAAACTTTCAGTGATAAGGTGAATAATCCTGGGGACCTAATGTACAGCGTGGTGACTATAGTTAACAATACTGTATTGTATATTTGAAAGTTGCTATGAGAGCAGATCTTAAGTGTTCTTACCACAACAACAAAAACAAAATGGTAATTATGGGACATGAAGGATGTGTTAACTAACCTTATTGTGGTAAACACTTCACAATATACATGTTTATCAAATCATCACATTGCGTACTTTAAACTTACACAATGTTGTATGTCAATTATATCTCAATAAAGCTTGAGGAGCAAATTTAGCAATAATAACAAAAAAAGAATAACTAAGAACTAAGAACCTATCCTGAGCAAAGAAGAAAGAAATACAACATGAGGCCAGAGAAGCAGGCAGGGGTCAGATTCCACGATGCATTGTGTCAGCCATGTTGAAGAGTTTGTGTTTTATCCTAAGTGCAGTAAGAACTCACTGCAAGCTTCAAATACAAGAGTAAAATGAAATTTGAAGTGTAAAAGTTCATTCTGGATGCAGTACAGAAAAAGAACTGTAAGAAGACAAAGATATGAGAGTTGAAGGGCTTTTAGGAAGATGAGGAACAGTTAGGAAGCCCAAGGCAGGAAGCTGCGACAGCACTTGCAGGAGAAATGTGATTTTGAGTTGATCCAGGGTGGGGAAGGCAACGGATGAACAAACAGAGATTCAAAATACACTAAGAGAAAGAACCAACAGGATATGGGGCATGAAGGAGAGGCAGAAGTCAAAGATTCTGGATCATATAACTGGGTTGGTAGAGGTGCCATTTACTGAGAGGAGGAGAACTGAGGAAGAGTGCCTTTGGGAAAAAGTTTGTTTGAGATGTCCAAAGTACATCAATGTGAATTTTAGAATATCCTTTTGAACATGTGGTTCTGGTCCTCATGCGAGCTTGAGGTTGAAATTTGGGATTTGTATAAATATACTGAGATTTAAACCATGATGTAGATGAAAATGCCTAGAGGAAGAGTGTAGAGTAAGACGCAAAATGGCCCAGAACTGAGTCCTGTAGTTCCAACAATCATTGACTAGGAAGAGAAGGAGACGCCTCAAATGTGCCTGAGAAAGAGCAGTCAGAGAAGGAGGAGGGATGCAAAAGAACGTGGTATCATGAAACCCGAGAGAGGAAATTTTTCAAAGAGAGGGAATAGCTAGCCACTGAAAGGTCATATAAGATGAGTAAAATGTCCATTGGAGTTAGCAGTTTGGGAAGTCATTGGTAACTTTAGTGAAAATTGTTTCTGGGGTACAAACCAGGCATCAGTGACTTGGACAGAAAATGATTCTACCACAAGATTCTTCTGCTTTTGAATGTAAACTCAAGCCACTAAGATGGCCTGGATTTCCTGAAAATTTTCTCAGTTACAAAGGGCCATGTGTGATATCCACTATAAAGACATAGGAATTCACCTTCTTGGAGTGACCAGCAGTCTCGTGAGGTTCAAACCTCCTGCAGGGAAGAAGCAAATGAAATTTCCACAGAGTGCAAAAATAAACTATGGATCATCTTTGAAGACACACGCATATAAGAATTGGATGGAAGAAAGAAGTTGGCTCAAAAATAAGACAGCACTGACTTCCCTTTCCCAGGCAAGCAGCACTAGAAAACATTGGATCTAAATGAGTATAAGAAACAAACAGGGTTTCTCGTTCGTTGGTTTTGGAGTGGTGATCATGGCTTTTGTTGTTTTGTTATTGTTGTCATTATTTGCTATTAAATAAAATGATGTTTTAAAACTAAGTCCATCTATAACTGTGGCATAGCAAAAATGTACTGTTTTTTTTATCGAAAGCATAGGTGTCACATTTCTAGGTAAATATTTTAAAAGATACATGTGCTATGTTTCCAAATTCTTCACACTGAACCCAGAAAGTTTAAATAAATTATGATTCTTTCCTCAGAGGAAATGGTTTGTATTCTACTATGACTAAAAATCACTATTGGTCAGCTTCAGGCATTCCTGCTCTGGTTTCTTTAAAAGACCATTTGGCAGACTGAATTATTTCTTCTTGAGTTTAAATATTTGCTTAAAGCAAATATTTCATAAGTCTATTTTTTCTCTTTATGGTTGAATGTATAACTGTAAATTTTAAATCTTTAAGTAACTAGAAAAAAGAAGACAAAAGATGCTCTTACCAAATGTAAATATTTTTTAAATAAAAATGTGTACAAGCAACCTAAATTATACATTTTTCCACATTGTGCTGCACATATAGAACCCGCTTATACTACCATTATTTTGAAAATTTATAGTTGAGAAATTTAGAAGTTGAGAAAAACCTTAGAGATCCTCCTAGTCAAGTAACAATCATAGAAAATGAAAATATCTGCATAACATTTTTGCATGAACTTTGCACAATGTTGAGTGTCAAATTTCTAACCAGAGACATATGGTGAATATCGGAAATAACCGGTGTCCTTTTGAAAAAATAGAATTTGAATGCTGCACTGTGGAAATTTCTCGTCTGAGGATATAAGAGTTCTAAGGTGTAGTCCCATCCTTACCATACATATTAATATTAACCAATTGGGAAATGAGAAAAGAGAGGCGACTGGGGGCAAAAGGGGATATTAGTCAAGCGATGTTTGCTGTAATCCAGGCACAAAGAGATTAGGGTCAATGTCTCAAGTGCTGGTGGTGGGAAATGACAAATGAAAAGAGGGGAAGGATGTAGAATGGAAAGTCAACGGGTTAGGGCCCCAAATGATTGTTCTGTATGTTAGGGATGGGAGGGAAGAGAAAATATGAAGGCAGACTGAACTTTCCAGTTGCAGTGAGAATGGGGGCACATTGAAAGAAATACGGAACCTAGAATGAGACTTAAGAGAAAGAAGACGAGCTCAGTTTTAGATGTACTACCCTGAAGTAGGTAGGACCACCAAGTCATCAGTAAGAGAGAGAAATGCACTTGGAGCTCAGGAGAGGAGTCAGGCCCAGAGAAGTAGATTTGTAATTCATCAACATAAACGTGACAGTTGCATCAAAAATGAATGAGCGGTGTGAAGGCAGGAATGAAGACGGAGAAGAGCAAAGAGTTCCTCCTGATGCCCCTGAGAAGACGATCACTTTAATGGGCAGCAAATGGAAGTCAATTGGACGTAAGGGATCCCTTGTCAAAGAAGTATAGGTTCAGGTATTCTTTCAATATGTATACAAAGGCTTAAATCTCATACCTCTATACTAAAAAGCAGCTGCAAACAGATTCTACTAGAAGAAGTTTTAAAAGGAAGGAGACAAAATGAAAATAAATGAGATACAAGAGGAACTAATTGCAAAATGAAATTTGAGAATAATGTCAGGGTAATTATCCTTTTTTAAAAAATTAAGATTTTGAAATGAATGAGTAAAACAGGGATTTTTTAAAAAGAGTTCTGTCTTTTATTTGTTTTCTACTATCCAGAATACACTTTGTTGAACCCAAATATAAGATTCTATGCTGATCATTTTCTCTTTCTAGAAATAGTAGTTTTCCCATTTAAGAAAATGTTTAAAAGATTCTAAAATTAATTACGTATTTTAAAAGGCTTACTAAGTGGCGTGGTTTGGGGAGTGTGTGTGTGTGTGTGTGTGTGTGTATGTATAAAGTGCTTTAACCCCTTGAGACTGTTATGTCAGGAACAGGAAAGACTAAGAATCTTTCATGAGGTAATTTCCATGCAGCTCACAGCGGGAGAAGCCCTAAGGATGGAAGCCACGCGCTCTTCCTCCCATCCTTTTCCCTATTCTAAATTAGGTTTACTTTATCCTCAGGACTTTGTCTACAACTAAAAGGACTAAAATTGAATAAATATGTTTTTCAGGAGTGACAAGTCCTTCTTCTTTTTGCCGAGCGAAGGCAGAAAATCCACCAGTTGTTAACATTTCTTCTTCTGATTTCAAAAACCCACAAGTTCGATATAGCAAAACAAAGGTAAATGTTTACTAAGATGAGCTGTTAAAAAGTGGAATGAATATATAATTTAAACACAGTTGGCAACCTTAGCTTACTTCTTTAAGGAGGTAGGATGTATGCTCACAATTCCAGATAAAGTTTACAGGCTATTTCTCTTCTACCACCTTTCTAAATGCAAAAAGGGTCCAAGCGTCCCATCCGGCAAATGTGTCACAGCCTTCTAGAGCAGGCAAGTCCAAGAAGCCAGGAGAAAAGAGCCTTGGGGAAAACCCAACAATTTTTGGAAGGAAGAAGGGAAGATATAAAAATGAAAAAGAGTTTTTCCTAGGTGGTTGAAATTTTGAGTGGTTTCTGGCTAAGCCGTGGCATGCTCAGCTCTGTTCTCCAGCACTGACCAGTTCTGGCCACCTGCCACTGCTGCTGAGTTACAGATGTGCAGCCCCGCAAGGCACTCTCTCACCTGCCCCTTGTCGGTCACCATCCCGCCTAAGTCACATTCACACGGTATGAATATATCGGGAGACAGAGCTGATGGTGAATATTTCAAGGCACCCAAAATACACCGTGGATGTCATTTATCTTAACCAAGAGCAAAGGCTGCATCTCTAACAATCCACACACTGAGCTTATCAGTGTGTAAACCCTCAGAATGGTCCTCCTTGGGATCCATTTAAAACTTCAATCCTTACTCTTCTACTCTAGCTTTGCTCTCCCCTTCTCTCTCCCTCTCTTATATATGTATATATATACACACACACACACAAACAACACACATATCTATGTACTTATTCTCCGTGTGTGTGTGTGTGTCTCCTCTACTACAAGGTAAGTTCTGTGAGTAGAGGTATTTTTTTCTGTGCTGCTCACTGTTATATCCCCAAAACCTACACGTGTGCCTGCTATGTAAAGGCACTAGTAGATACTGGCTAAGTGAATGTATGAATTATGTTAATTTTTATTGTGTCATTAGAATAGTTTGCTCATAACTGACATGTATATTTAAATTGATGGTCATAAACTAACGCTATATGAGCTGAAAGGAGTCATAGTCTTCTTTTTCCTCACCAGTGACTGCTGATAAGTTTGAAGATACATGTTTTCTTGCTAGGTAACTAATTGGTAAACACTTGTAAAATTATGCCAGGAAACAAATGTATAAGAAAACTGTGGCTATTTGGGGAGGGTTTTGAACAAAGTGATTATACAAATAAGTTCAGGAGGCATTTGATTCCAAGTTATCTGTAGAATAATAAAAGTATAACCTACATCTTTCAAATATTTCCAATATAAACCTAATGGCCTCTTGATCAGCACTTTACAATCTGCTGGCTTTGCTAAACACAGCCAGTGACGGATTCTGCCCAATGAGAAGCAAAGAGTCACCCACCTTTAAGTGTCGACCTCATCTTAGACAGTGGTGGTGATGATGATAAGAATAACAAAAATCACAACCCTAATTGGCAGCCACTAATGTTTATGGGATACTTTATGTGCACTATCTCCCCCCGCAACCATATGAAGTTGCTCCTATGGGTAATAATTAAATGAAGTAATTCGTGTAAAGTACTTACAACCATATCGCACACCCAGTAATTGCTTTAAAATTCTGAGATGTTATTTCAATTATCATTTTATTTTATTTATTTTTTTGAGGGAGATTAGCCCTGAGCTAACATCTGCCACCAATCCTCCTCTTTTTGCTGAGGAAGACTGGTCCTGAGCTAACATCTGTGCCCATGTTCCTCCAGTTTATATTTGGGACACCTGCCACAGCATGGCTTGACAAGCAGTGCATAGGTCCGTACCCGGGATCTGAACCAGCGAACCCCGGGCTGCAGAAGTGGAACATGTAGGGGCCGGCCGAGTGGTGCAGCAGTTAAGTTCTCACGTTCCACTTCTCAGCGTCCCGGGGTTCACCAGTTAGAATCCTGGGTGCGGACATGGCACCGCTTGGCACGCCATGCTGTGGTAGGTGTCCCACGTATAAAGTAGAGGAAGATGGGCACGATGTTAGCTCAGGGCCGGGCTTCCTCAGCAAAAAAGAGGAGGACTGGCAGTAGTTAGCTCAGGGCTAATCTTCCTCAAAAACAAAACAAAACAAAACAAAACAAAACAAAACAAAACAAAACAAAAGAAGTGGAACATGTAAACTTAACCACTGCGCCACAGGGCTGGCCCCTCGATTATCATTTTAAAGATGAGGAAATACAGCTTAGCAGCTTGTCCAAAATCGCAGTGATGGTAAGTGGTAGAAGTGGGACCTGAATCTAAATCTAGAAATAAATTCTGTCTCCAGAACTGTGCTCTTAGCTTCCAGACAATTCTGCCCCATTGGCTCTGTCCTCCATCCCTAATCTCACTCCTCCTTGCTCCAAAATCCTGCACCTGTTTATAACTTAAAAGCCTGCGCCTGAATAATACAATCAATAAATACAGTCAATCAAAATCATTTACCCAAAGAAAATTCAAGTACCAGAGATTTTGTAAGGTGAGCATTAATTTGCAAATGTTCATATATCGACACTTTTCTTGTCATACTTGCTGTCACTGGTCACAGACTTGACTGGGTTGGTGAATGAAATTGTTATCAATTCAGCTCAGCTCACTGGGAATATGAAAAATTCATTCCTTCTATGTCAGACAATGAGCTATATTTCATCACCTATGGTAAAGTGAGTAGCATCAACCTAATACCATGAGCACAACTCCAAAAAACTTCTTCAAACCCAATTTTCATCATAAAGCTCTTTCCTCTCATTGGATTTCATACAAATCACATTTTGTCTTCTATTGAAGAAAAAAATTGGGTTCCTAAGTAATTAAAGTCACGCACAAACAAAATACATGCAGTAAAATCACATGAGAATGATAGTATTTGTAGAAAGCTACTCATTTGAATTATGACAAGGGACAAAATATTACTAACAAGTCTACACTCCAAGTGAGTCACAACATGCCGTAAGCCGCGCTTGCGCTGCGGCCCCTGCAGCCACGGGCAATCTGCCCGCTGTCGGCCTGATCTGCTCTGAGAGCAGCAGGGGTTTGAGCTGAGCAGGATTTCTGTCCTTTTCTATTTCCCTTATGGAATCTTCAAATAATAGCACAAAGATATAAGAAGTAATTCATTTATTTATACATTTCCTACCAAGTATTTTTCTCCCTAATCCGCTTTAATGAACAGCTCTTCAGAGGAAAGAAAGCTGACCATCTGGCAGACACAACCCAAATACTTATTTTAGTCTGAGTAATTGAATATGAGGATATGACGAGGAGAATGAGATTTTGCTGAACAGAGCTGATCCTAGTCAGCAATTCCTAGCTAATCAGAAGCTAATCCCACTTCGGCTGCATGAAACCTGAGGCTAGGAAAAACTCCAAGCTTCTTTCAAGCACCCGAGTCACCTTCTAGAAATAATGACTTCATCTAAGAGGCAAGCTATGCTCTTTGCATCATCCAAGCCTTCTGGGTCTGTAGGTTTAGTCCCAGTTCGGCCTCCTGCCCGGGGGATCCCAGCCCTCTTGCGTGGCCCTTGGACTTACCTTATACTTGTCTTCAAGCTGCTCCGTCTTCCCACTTTCCTATAAACAACACTACTTGGTACTGGCACAAATGATTTTTAAGTCTCATTTCTATGACAAGAGCATAAATTTGTTGAGGACACAGGCTACATCTAATTCTTCTAAAGCAAATGCTTTTAGAGCAAATGCATGCTTGATGGATTTAAATGTAATTGTTTATACGGGGCACTTACTCTGTGCTGCAGAAATCGACGGACTGTTGTCATTTCTCCAGTCTGGTTTGAAGAAATGTTTCAAATATAATCTGGACTTGAGAAATTACTAGAATATTCTCTCTTTTTTGTAGGAGGAACTGATGCAGAATTCAAACACAAGACAACACTATTTCCTTCTAGTTTTTCATAATGAGGACCGAGTCCCGCTATCTCTGTTCAGTCTTAATTCCTTGCTATTGAAAGTGTGACCCATGGATTGGTCCAGGGCATTGGTATCACCTGGCCTCTTGTTAGAGCTGCAGCAACAGAGGCCCCACCCAGACCTAGTGAATCAGAATGTGCAGTTCAGCGAGATCCACAGGTGAATTATATGTACATTAAATCTTACGCACTGACTTAGTTCACAACTCTTTTTCTTTACAATATTATATTTTGCCTTTTACTTGATTGGATTTTTTAAAAGTACTATGTGTTTGATGTAACAAATCAAACAGTATAAAATTTTATATGTAAAAATTTGATAATCACTCCCATCCTAGCCACCTGTGATAATCAACATTAAAAGTTGACTGTGTATCCTTCTACATCTTTCTCTGTGTTCCCATATGCTTACACAAAAATACATATGCACATGGCTGATAAGCTCTGAGCGACGGAACAATCTTATTTTCAATCAGCTCCAGAATGTGGACATTGACACAAAGAAGCTGTTAACCCAATCAGCACCAGCTGCCTACATCTGCCCAAGCTTTTTCCCAGGTTCCTGAGTTGCTAATGGCATTTCCACAGCGATCCGTGCACAAATGCCAACCTCCACGCAGTAAAACAAAGATGAATCAAGTGGACAGACAGAATAAATCCTCAGGTTACAAAGGCCTAAGCCTTTGTATATAACATATTTCACACGATGGTATGCAGGCCCGTGATGTGAACAGAACCAAATGTTTATGGAATCAAATCAGCACATTGTACTATTTTCTTTCTCCATTTAAATTGGGCAGCATTGATACTGATGAATTATGTGGCTCAATTCAGAGGACAAAGGACATTGTAAGCATGATTTGCCCCCAAGGTAAGGTAGTAAGGTTACAAAGCCAGAAAATGACTCTGTTATATAGTTACAAGTTTTCTCTATGCAAACAACACACATGGCTTAGGCATCTACA